>NC_143037.1:65345000-65492500 GCF_057628025.1 Oncorhynchus mykiss | reverse complement strand
ATAAAACTGTATTTTTTTGTGAAGAATCAACAACAAGTGGGACACAATCATGAAGTGGAACGACATTTATTGGATATTTCAAACTTTTTTAACAAATCAAAAACTAAAAATTGGGCGTGCAAAATTATTCAGCCCCTTTACTTTCAGTGCAGCAAACTCTCTCCAGAAGTTCAGTGAGGATCTCTGAATGATCCAATGTTGACCTAAATGACTAATGATGATAAATACAATCCACCTGTGTGTAATCAAGTCTCCGTATAAATGCACCTGCACTGTGATAGTCTCAGAGGTCCGTTAAAAGCACAGAGAGCATCATGAAGAACAAGGAACACACCAGGCAGGTCCGAGATACTGTTGTGAAGAAGTTTAAAGCCGGATTTGGATACAAAAAGATTTCCCAAGCTTTAAACATCCCAAGGAGCACTGTGCAAGTGATAATATTGAAATGGAAGGAGTATCAGACCACTGCAAATCTACCAAGACCTGGCCGTCCCTCTAAACTTTCAGCTCATACAAGGAGAAGACTGATCAGAGATGCAGCCAAGAGGCCCTTGATCACTCTGGATGAACTGCAGAGATCTACAGCTGAGGTGGGAGACTCTGTCCATAGGACAACAATCAGTCGTATATTGCACAAATCTGGCCTTTATGGAAGAGTGGCTAGAAGAAAGCCATTTCTTAAAGATATCCATAAAAAGTGTTGTTTAAAGTTTGCCACAAGCCACCTGGGAGACACACCAAACATGTGGAAGAAGGTGCTCTGGTCAGATGAAACCAAAATTGAACTTTTTGGCAACAATGCAAAACGTTATGTTTGGCGTAAAAGCAACACAGCTCATCACCCTGAACACACCATCCCCACTGTCAAACATGGTGGTGGCAGCATCATGGTTTGGGCCTGCTTTTCTTCAGCAGGGACAGGGAAGATGGTTAAAACTGATGGGAAGATGGATGGAGCCAAATACAGGACCATTCTGGAAAAAGAAAACCTGATGGAGTCTGCAAAAGACCTGAGACTGGGACGGAGATTTGTCTTCCAACAAGACAATGATCCAAAACATAAAGCAAAATCTACAATGGAATGGTTCAAAAAATAAAAAATAAACATATCCAGGTGTTAGAATGGCCAAGTCAATGTCCAGACCTGAATCCAATCGAGAATCTGTGAAAAGAATTGAAAACTGCTGTTCACAAATGCTCTCCATCCAACCTCACTGAGCTCGAGCTGTTTTGCGATGAGGAATGGGAAAAAATGTCAGTCTCTCTGTCATGTATTGTCATGTTGTGTGTTTCTGTCCTTTCCCTTCACCCTGTCTCCCTCTGCTGGTCGTTGTTAGGTTACCTTTTCTCCCCCGCTTTCCCCCAGCTGTTCCTTGTCTCCTCTTGACTACCTCGTCACCCCTTCTCCCACCTGTTCCCCTTTTCCCTCTGATTAGTCCCCTATATCTCTCTCTGTTTTTGTTCCTGTCCTTGTCGGATTCTTGTTTGTTGTGTTTCATGCCTGAGCCAGACTATCGTCATGTTTGCTGTAACCTTGTCCTGTCCTGTCGGAATCTGCCGGTCTATCTGAGCCTACCACAGTTTGGTTATTAAAGAAGCTCTGTTTAAGTTAGTTCGCTTTTGGGTCCTCATTCACTCACCGTAACAGAAGAATCCGACCAGAAGAATCCGACCAAGAATGGACCCAGCGACTTCGGATCCTCTCCACTCAGCCGTCGAGATCCAGGGAGCGATGCTAGGTAGACACGAGCAGGAATTGTCTGCTGCTCGACATGCCGTTGAGACCCTGGCCACCCAAGTCTCCAACCTCACAGAACAGGTTCACCATCTCCGCCTCGATCCACCGGCCACTTCCAGGGCTTTCGAATCTCCGGAGCCCAGAATCAATAACCCGCCGTGTTACTCTGGGGAGCCCACTGAATGCCGCTCGTTCCTCACCCAGTGTTATATTGTGTTTTCTCTCCAGCCCAACACTTACTCCAGGAGCACTGCTCGTGTCGCCTACGTCATATCTCTCCTTATTGGACGGGCTCGTGAGTGGGGCACGGCAATCTGGGAGGCAAGGGCTGAGTGTACTAACCAGTATCAGGACTTTAAGGAGGAGATGACACGGGTTTTTGATCGATCTGTTTTTGGGGAGGAGGCTTCCAGGGCCCTGTCTTCCCTATGTCAAGGTAATCGATCCATAACAGACTACTCTATTGAGTTTCGCACTCTTGCGGCCTCCAGTGGCTGGAACGAGCCGGCTTTGCTCGCTCGTTTTCTGGAGGGTCTCCGCGCAGAGGTAAAGGATGAGATTCTCTCCCGGGAGGTCCCTTCCAGCGTGGATTCCCTGATTGAACTCGCTATTCGCATTGAGCGACGGGTTGATCTTCGTCACCGAGCTCGTGGAAAGGAGCTCGCGTTCTCCGTTGCCCCCCTCTCCGCATCACTACCATCTTCCTCTGCCGGCTCGGGAGCTGAGCCTATGCAGCTGGGAGGTATCCGCATCTCGACTAAGGAGAGGGAACGGAGAATCACCAACCGCCTCTGTCTCTATTGCGGTTCTGCTGGTCATTTTGTCACTTCATGTCCAGTAAAAGCCAGAGCTCATCAGTAAGCGGAGGGCTACTGGTGAGCGCTACTACTCCTGTCTCTCCTTCAAGATCCTGCACTACCTTGTCGGTCCATCTACGCTGGACCGGTTCGTCAGCTTCCTGCAGTGCCTTAATAGACTCTGGGGCGGAGGGCTGTTTTATGGACGAGACCTGGGCTCGGGAACATGACATTCCTCTCAGACAGTTAAGGGAGTCCACGGCCTTGTTCGCCCTGGATGGTAGTCCTCTCCCCAGGATTCAGCGTGAGACGCTACCTTTAACCCTCACTGTTTCTGGTAATCATAGCAAAACCATTTATTTTTTGATTTTTCGTTCACCTTTTACACCTGTTGTTTTGGGCCATCCCTGGCTAGTTTGTCATAATCCTTCCATTAATTGGTCTAGTAATTCTATCCTCTCCTGGAACGTCTCTTGTCATGTGAAATGTTTAATGTCTGCTATCCCTCCTGTTTCCTCTGTCTCTTCTTCACAGGAGGAGCCTGGTGATTTGACAGGGGTGCCGGAGGAATATCACGATCTGCGCACGGTGTTCAGTCGGTCCAGGGCCACCTCTCTTCCTCCACACCGGTCGTATGATTGTAGTATTGATCTCCTTCCGGGAACCACTCCCCCCCGGGGTAGACTATACTCTCTGTCGGCTCCCGAACGTAAGGCTCTCGAGGATTATTTGTCTGTAGCTCTTGACGCCGGTACCATAGTCCCCTCCTCCTCTCCCGCCGGAGCGGGGTTTTTTTTTGTCAAGAAGAAGGACGGGTCTCTGCGCCCCTGCATAGATTATCGAGGGCTGAATGACATAACAGTTAAGAATCGTTATCCGCTTCCTCTTATGTCTTCAGCCTTCGAGATCCTGCAGGGAGCCAGGTTTTTCACTAAGTTGGACCATCTCGTGCGCATCAGGGAGGGGGACGAGTGGAAGACGGCGTTTAACACTCCGTTAGGGCACTTTGAATACCGGGTTCTTCCTTTCGGCCTCGCTAACGCTCCAGCTGTCTTTCAGGCATTAGTCAATGATGTCCTGAGAGACATGCTGAACATCTTTGTTTTCGTTTACCTTGACGATATCCTGATTTTTTCACCGTCACTCCAGATTCATCTTCAGCACGTTCGACGTGTCCTCCAGCGCCTTTTAGAGAATTGTCTTTTTGTGAAGGCTGAGAAGTGCACTTTTCATGCCTCCTCCGTCACATTTCTCGGTTCTGTTATTTCCGCTGAAGGCATTAAGATGGATCCCGCTAAGGTCCAAGCTGTCATTGATTGGCCCGCCCCTAAGTCACGCGTCGAGCTGCAGCGCTTTCTCGGCTTCGCGAACTTCTATCGTCGTTTCATCCGTAATTTCGGTCAGGTGGCAGCTCCTCTCACAGCCCTTACTTCTGTCAAGACGTGCTTTAAGTGGTCCGTTTCCGCCCAGGGAGCTTTTGATCTCCTCAAGAATCGTTTTACATCCGCTCCTATCCTTGTTACACCTGACGTCTCTAGACAGTTCGTTGTCGAGGTTGACGCGTCAGAGGTGGGCGTGGGAGCCATTCTTTCTCAGCGCTCCCTCTCTGACGACAAGGTCCACCCATGCGCGTATTTTTCTCATCGCCTGTCGCCGTCGGAACGTAACTATGATGTGGGAAACCGCGAACTGCTCGCCATCCGCTTAGCCCTAGGCGAATGGCGACAGTGGTTGGAGGGGGCGACCGTTCCTTTTGTCGTTTGGACTGACCATAGGAACCTTGAGTACATCCGTTCTGCCAAACGACTTAATGCGCGTCAGGCGCGTTGGGCGCTGTTTTTCGCTCGTTTCGAGTTCGTGATTTCTTATCGTCCGGGCTCTAAGAACACCAAGCCTGATGCTTTGTCTCGTCTCTTCAGTTCTTCAGTAGCCTCCACTGACCCCGAGGGGATTCTCCCTGAGGGGCGTGTTGTCGGGTTGACTGTCTGGGGAATTGAGAGGCAGGTAAAGCAAGCGCTCACTCACACTCCGTCGCCGCGCGCTTGTCCTAGGAACCTTCTTTTCGTTCCCGTTCCTACTCGTCTGGCCGTTCTTCAGTGGGCTCACTCTGCCAAGTTAGCCGGCCACCCTGGCGTTCGGGGTACGCTTGCTTCCATTCGCCAGCGTTTTTGGTGGCCCACCCGGGAGCATGACACGCGTCGTTTCGTGGCTGCTTGTTCGGTCTGCGCGCAGACTAAGTCCGGTAACTCCCCTCCTGCCGGCCGTCTCAGGCCGCTTCCCATTCCCTCTCGACCGTGGTCTCACATCGCCTTAGATTTTGTCACCGGACTGCCTTCGTCAGCGGGGAAGACTGTTATTCTTACGGTTGTCGATAGGTTCTCTAAGGCGGCTCATTTCATTCCCCTTGCTAAGCTTCCTTCTGCTAAAGAGACGGCACAAATCATCATCGAGAATGTTTTCAGAATTCATGGCCTTCCGTCAGACGTCGTTTCGGACAGAGGTCCGCAATTCACGTCTCAATTTTGGAGGGAGTTTTGCCGTTTGATTGGGGCTTCCGTCAGTCTCTCTTCCGGCTTTCACCCCCAGTCTAACGGTCAAGCAGAACGGGCCAATCAGACTATTGGTCGCATCTTACGCAGTCTTTCTTTTCGCAACCCTGCGTCTTGGTCAGAACAGCTCCCCTGGGCAGAATACGCCCACAACTCGCTTCCTTCGTCTGCGACCGGGCTATCTCCTTTTCAGAGTAGCCTCGGGTACCAGCCTCCGCTGTTCTCATCTCAGTTCGCCGGGTCCAGCGTCCCCTCCGCTCAGGCTTTTGTCCAACGTTGCGAGCGCACCTGGAAGAGGGTCAGGTCTGCACTTTGCCGTTATAGGACGCAGACTGTGAGGGCTGCTAATAAGCGTAGAACTAAGAGTCCTAGATATTGTCGCGGTCAGAGAGTTTGGCTCTCCACTCAGAACCTTCCCCTTAAGACGGCTTCTCGCAAGTTGACCCCGCGGTTCATTGGTCCGTTCCGTATTTCTCGGGTCATTAATCCTGTCGCAGTTCGACTTCTTCTTCCGCGATACCTTCGTCGCGTCCACCCGGTCTTCCATGTCTCCTGTATTAAGCCCGTTCTTCGCGCCCCCGCTCGTCTTCCCCCCCCCCCCCCATCCTTGTCGATGGGCCGTGGTCACCAGTACCTCGTTGATTGGGAGGGGTACGGTCCTGAGGAGAGGAGTTGGGTTCCCTCTCGGGACGTGCTGGACCGTGCGCTGATCGAGGATTTCCTCCGTTGCCGCCAGGTTTCCTCCTCGAGTGCGCCAGGAGGCGCTCGGTGAGTGGGGGGGTACTGTCATGTATTGTCATGTTGTGTGTTTCTGTCCTTTCCCTTCACCCTGTCTCCCTCTGCTGGTCGTTGTTAGGTTACCTTTTCTCCCCCGCTTTCCCCCAGCTGTTCCTTGTCTCCTCTTGACTACCTCGTCACCCCTTCTCCCACCTGTTCCCCTTTTCCCTCTGATTAGTCCCCTATATCTCTCTCTGTTTTTGTTCCTGTCCTTGTCGGATTCTTGTTTGTTGTGTTTCATGCCTGAGCCAGACTATCGTCATGTTTGCTGTAACCTTGTCCTGTCCTGTCGGAATCTGCCGGTCTATCTGAGCCTACCACAGTTTGGTTATTAAAGAAGCTCTGTTTAAGTTAGTTCGCTTTTGGGTCCTCATTCACTCACCGTAACACTCTCGATGTGCAAAACTGATAGAGACATACCCCAAGCGACTTACAGCTGTAATCGCAGCAAAAGGTGGCGCTACAAAGTATTAACTTAAGGGGGCTGAATAATTTTGCACGCCCAATTTTTCAGTTTTTGATTTGTTAAAAAAGTTTGAAATATCCAATAAATGTCGTTCCACTTCATGATTGTGTCCCACTTGTTGTTGATTCTTCACAAAAAAATACAGTTTTCTATCTTTATGTTTGAAGCCTGAAATGTGGCAAAAGGTCGCAAAGTTCAAGGGGGCCGAATACTTTCGCAAGGCACTGTAAGTATAAACATTTCATAAGTGTCAAAGGCTTTAATTGACAATTACATGAAGTTAATGCAAAGAGTCAATATTTGCAGTGTTGACCTTGTTTTCTCCGGACAAGCTTTTTTCCAGATGCCCCAAACAATCGGAAAGGGGATTCATCAGAGAAAATGACTTTACCCCAGTCCTCAGCAGTCCAATCCCTGTACCTTTTGCAGAATATCAGTCTGTCCCTGATGTTTTTCCTGGAGAGAAGTGGCTTCTTTGCTGCCCTTCTTGACACCAGGCCATCCTTCAAAAGTCTTTGCCTCACTCTGCGTGCAGATGCACTCACACCTGCCTGCTGCCATTCCTGAGCAAGCTCTGTACTGGTGGTGCCCCGATCCCGCAATTGAATCAACATTAGGAGATGATCCTGGCGTTTGCTGGACTTTCCTGTGCCTCTGAAGCCTTCTTCACAACAATTGATCCACTCTCCTTGAAGTTCTTGATGATCCGATAAATGGTTGATTTAGGTGCAATCTTACTGGCAGCAACATCTGTCACGCCCTGACCGTAGATTGCTTTGAAGTTTTCTATTTTTAGTTTGGTCAGGGTGTGATGTGGGTGAGTATTCTATGTTGTAGGTCTAGGTTTTCTTTTTCTATGTGTTTGGCCTGGTATGGTTCTCAATCAGAGGCAGCTGTCTATCGTTGTCTCTGATTGAGAGCCATACTTAGGTAGCCTGTTTTCCCATTTTGAGTGGTGGGTGATTATTTTCTGCTTAATGTTTGTTGCACCTGTCAGAACTGTTCGGTTATCGTTTTTGTTGGTGTATTCATTCTGGATGAAAAGTATTATGGATATGTACCACGCTGCACTTTGGTCCTCCTCTCCTTCCACCAACGAAAATCGTTGCAATATCCTTGCCTGTGAAGCCCTTTTTGTGCAAAGCAATGATGACGGCACGTGTTTCCTTGCAGGTAACCATGATTGACAGAGGAAGAACAATGATTCCAAGCACCACCCTCCTTTTGAAGCTTCCAGTCTGTTATTCGATCAATCAGCATGACAGAGTGATCTCCAGCCTTGTCCTCGTCAACACTCACACCTATGTTAACCAGAGAATCACTGACATGTCATCTGGTCCTTTTGTGGCATGGCTGAAATGCAGTGGAAATATTTTGGGGGATTCAGTTCATTTGCATGGCAAAGAGGGACTTTGCAATTAATTGGAATTCATCTGATCACTCTTCATAGCGTTCTGGAGTATATGCAAATTGCCATCATACAAACTGAGGCAGCAGACTTTGTGAAAATTTATATTTGTGTCATTCTCAAAACTTTTGGCCACGACTGTATGTGTGCCTGCATGCGTGTGTGTGTGTGTGTATGTAAAAAAAATAAAAAAAATAAATACAATTTTATTTGTCACATACTCATGGTCAGCAGATGTTAATGCGAGTGTAGCGAAATGCTTGTGCTTCTAGTTCCGACAATGCAGTAATAACCAACAAGTAATCTAGCTAACAATTCCAAAACTACTACCTTATAGACACAAGTGTAAGGGGATAAAGAATATGTACATAAAGATATATGAATGAGTGATGGTACAAAGCGGCATAGGCAAGATACAGTAGATGGTATTGAGTGCAGTATATACATATGAGATGAGTATGTAAACAAAGTGGCATAGTTAAAGTGGCTAGTGATACATGTATTACATAAAGATGCAGTAGATGATATAGAGTACAGTATATACGTATACATATGAGATGAATAATGTAGGGTATGTAAACATTATATTAGGTAGCATTGTTTAAAGTGGCTAGTGATATATTTTACATAATTTCCCATCAATTCCCATTATTAAAGTGGCTGGAGTTGAGTCAGTGTGTTGGCAGCAGCCACTCAATGTTAGTGGTGGCTGTTTAACAGTCTGATGGCCTTGAGATAGAAGCTGTTTTTCAGTCTCTCGGTCCCAGCTTTGATGCACCTGTTATGACCTCGCCTTCTGGATGATAGCGGGGTGAACAGGCAGTGGCTCGGGTGGTTGTTGTCCTTGATGATCTTTATGGCCTTCCTGTGACATCGGGTGGTGTAGGTGTCCTGGAGGGCAGGTAGTTTGCCCCCGGGGATGCGTTGTGCAGACCTCACTACCCTCTGGAGAGCCTTACGGTTGTGGGCGGAGCAGTTGCCGTACCAGGCGGTGATACAGCCCGACAGGATGCTCTCGATTGTGCATCTGTAGAAGTTTGTGAGTGCTTTTGGTGACAAGCCGAATTTCTTCAGCCTCCTGAGGTTGAAGAGGCTCTGCTGCGCCTTCTTCACGATGCTGTCTGTGTGGGTGGACCAATTCAGTTTGTCTGTGATGTGTACGCCGAGGAACATAAAACGTACTACCCTCTCCACTACTGTTCCATCGATGTGGATAGGGGGGTGTTCCCTCTGCTGTTTCCTGAAGTCCACAATCATCTCCTTAGTTTTGTTGACATTGAGTGTGAGGTTATTTTCCTGACACCACACTCCGAGGGCCCTCACCTCCTCCCTGTAGGCCGTCTCGTCGTTGTTGGTAATCAAGCCTACCACTGTAGTGTCGTCCGCAAACTTGATGATTGAGTTGGAGGCGTGCGTGGCCACGCAGTCGTGGGTGAACAGGGAGTACAGGAGAGGGCTCAGAACGCACCCTTGTGGGGCCCCAGTGTTGAGGATCAGCGGGGTGGAGATGTTGTTGCCTACCCTCACCACCTGGGGGGCGGCCCGTCAGGAAGTCCAGTACCCAGTTGCACAGGGCGGGGTCGAGACTCATGTAGTCGATGAACAGCATTCTCACATAGGTATTCCTCTTGTCCAGATCTGTGCAGTGTGGTTGAGATTGCATCGTCTGTGGACCTATTTGGGCGGTATGTGTGTGTGTGTGTGTGCCTGCATGTGTCTGTGTGTGTGTGCAAATGAAACATATCAGGGATATTAAAAGGAAAATAGTTGCAATTCCTGACCCAAGCAGGATGGTTTTACAAGTGCTCGGGGGGTTGTTGGAATTGGACACCGTGACGGTCCGTCTGACTGGAACTCCAAACACTGAACAAAAATATAAACGCAACATGCAATCATTTAAGATTTTACTGAATTACAGTTCATATAAGGAAATCAGTCTATTGAAATAAATTCATTAGGCCCTAATCTATTGATTTCACATGACTCGGAATACAGATATGCATCTGATGGTCACAGATACCCAGAGGTGTGGACTCTATTCACATGACTTGGACTCAAGTCACAAATATGATGACTTGCAATTCACCTTTGACACCAATGACTCGTGTGTAATGATACTCTTCCTGTGAATGACTGGACCAAGGGGCAGTGTGAGACGTGTTCATGATATTTTATTAAAATCAGAACAAAAAACAACAAAGAGGAAAACGAACAGTTCTGTAAGGAAACTAACAATACAGAAAACAACTACCCACAAAACCCATGTGGGCAAGAGCTACCTAAGTATGGTTCCCAATCAGAGACAACGATAGACAGCTTTCCCTGATTGAGAACCATACCCGGCCAAAAACAAAGAAATACAAAAACATTTAAAAAAGAACAAAGGTGCGGACTCCGGCCGCAAAACCTGACTCTCAAGGGGAAGGTCCGGGTGGGCCCTCTTTACGGACTGGGCAGCTCCGGGCAGGAGGGCGACTCTGGCAGCGCCGGACAGGACTCACCAGGCTGGGGAGACCTACTGGAGGCCTGGTCCGTGGAGGAGGCACAGGATAAATTGGGCTGTGGAGGAGCACTGGAGATCTGGGGCGTGGCCTTGACACCACTCTTCCAGGCTGAATGCCCACTCTAGCCCGGCACGTGTGGGGAGCTGGAACAGGCCACACAGGGATCTCCTGGCGAACTGGGGAAACCGTGCTTAGAGCCGGCGCGGGGTATCCTGGCCTGAGGAGACGCACTAGAGGTCTGGAGAGCAGGGCTGGCACCATCCGTCCTGGCTGGATCCTCACCCTAGCCCGGCAGATGCGGGGCGTTGGAATGTAGCACACCCGGCTAAGAACGAGTACTGGAGACTAACAATACACTACCCACAAAACCCACGTGGGCAAGAGCTACATAAGTATGGTTCCCAATCAGAGACAACAATAGACAGCTTTCCCTGATTGAGAACCATACGTGGCCAAAAACAAATAAATACAAAAACATAGAAAAAAGAACATAGAATGCCCACCCTATCACACCCTGGCCTAACCAAAATAGAGAATAAAATACATCGTGACTTAACTTGGACTTGAGCCTTTTGACTCTAACTGACTTGATACCCTCCCTAAGCCCAAATATTAAAAAAATGATGCTTTTTTAAAAAGTGTGCAGCGCATCAACTCTTCATTTAAACAATTACAGTTTTAATTGGACAGCAGCCAATCAAATTGTGCCAGCTGAGAAAAAGTTTCTGGGATATTTTATTTCAGCTCATGAAACATGGGACTAACCCTGTACATGTTGTGTTTATAGATTTTTTCAGTGTGATTGGAGAGCTTGGCGAGTAGCTGTACTCCTGAAGTCAAATGCCCGTCCACAGTAGGGTGTTGACACGTCTGTTAAAGATCTGAAACAGTTTAACCATTAAAACAAGAGTCCTTAATTTGAACAATAACCCCGCATTTGTTTTGGTAAAAAGATGAGGGATAAGCCTGGAGGAATATAGCCACTCTCAGATTTATAGACAGAGCTACGGATATAAGGAACCATAATATCAAAGTTATAACCATGTTTTTTTGTCCCTTTTTCTCCCCAATTTCGCAGTATCCAATTGTTTAGTAGCTACTATCTTGTCTCATCGCTACAACTCCCGTATGGGCTCGGGAGAGACGAAGGTTGAAAGTCATGCGCTAGGCCAATTGTGCGTCGCCCCACAGACCTCCCGGTCCCGGCCAGTTACGACAGAGCCTGGGCCCAAACCCAGAGTCTCTGGGGGCACAGCTGGTGCTGCAGTACAGTGCCCTTAACCACTGCGCCACCCGGGAGGCGGTTTTAACCATGTTTTGAGGATATATAGCGTTTGGGAACAATGACATTGTTTACTAACATTGGAGTACAACAAGCTTACATTTTCGGTTCTGATGTGGTACGACACTTGAACTAACCTCATGAGGCATTTCTAAGTTACATTCTTCAAGAATCAATGGGTATATATAATTAATTCATAAGTCAAAAAATATATGTAGCAACTTCACCAATATACACTACAGGACAAAAAGTATATGTGCACCTGCTCGTCAAACATCTCATTCCAAAATCATGGGCATTAATATGGAGTTTGTCCCCCCTTTGCTGCTATAACAGCCTCTACTCTTCTGGAAGGCTTTCAACTAGATGTTGGAACATTGCTGCAGGAACTTGAGCCACAAGAGCATTAGTCAGGTCTGGCACTGATGTTGGGCAAATAGGCCTGGCACGCAGTCGGCATTCCAATTCATTCCAAAGGTCTTCGATGGGGTTAAGATCACGGCTCTGTGTAGGCCAGTCATATTCTTCCACACCGATCTGGAAAAAAAAATTCTGTATGGACCTCTCTTTGTGCAAAGGGCGATTGCCATGCTGAAACAGGAAACTGTTGCCACAAAGTTGGAAACACAGATTCGTCTAGAATTTTATTGTATGGTGTAGCGTTATGATTTCCCTTCACCGGAACTAAGGGGCATAGCCTAAACCATGAAACAGCCCAAGACCATTATTCCTCCTCCACCAAACTTTATAGTTGGCCCTCTGGGGCAGGTAGCATTCTCCTGGCATCCGTCAAACACAGATTAGTCTGTGTGACTGCTAGATGGTGAAGCGTGATTCATCACTCCAGAGAATGTGATCTTAGGATGTAATCGAAAGGTAATCTTAGGCTTGTGTGAGGCTGCTCGGCCATGGAAATCAATTTCAGGAAGCTCCCAACGCAGTTCTTATGCTGATATTTGCTTCCAGAAGCAGATTGGAACTCAGTAGTAAGTGTTGCATCTGAGGACAGAATATTTTATACCCGATACGCGTTTCAGCATTCGCCGGTCCTGTTCTGTGAGCTTGTGTGGCCTACCACTTCGCGGCTGAGCCGTTGTTGTTTCTAGATGTTTCCGCTTCACAATAACGTACCCTACAGTTTACTGGGCAGCTCTAGCAGGGCAGAAATTTGACAAAGTTACTTGTTGGAAATGTGGCACCCCTGTGATGGTGCCAAGTTGAAAGTCACTGAGCTCTTCATTATGGGTCATTCTACTGCCAATGTTTGTCAATAGAGATTGCATGGCTGTGTGCTCAATTTTATACACCTGTCAGCAACAGTTGTGGCTGAAAGAGACAAATCCACTAATTTGAAGGGCTGTCCACCTACCTTTGTCCATGTAGTGTATTCCTTTCAGGGGAGGCTGGTGGGAGGAGCTATTGGAGGACTGACTCATTGTAATAGCTGGGATATAATCAAACATGATTTTCATACGTTTGGTGTTTGATACCAATCCATTAATTCCATTCCAACTATTACAATGAGCCCATCTTTCAATAGTTCCTCCCACCAGCCTCCACTGATTCCTATGTATTTGTATGTCTGGCTGAGATTCCTTCCGTTGCTGTGGAGGAAATGTGGTAGTAATTAGTCAGTTATTCATTCCAGCCATAGTTGTTGAAACCCCAGTGGTCAGCTGACACGTGTCTCGCCCTGAGGGAGAATGACGGACCACGGTCCATGTGTATGGTCCTGTTCTGCAGGCTTGGAGATGGACCACCACTGACCACTTATATAGTGTAAGAACAACTGAGTTCACTTGAGTTTCAATGCATTTTCAACTCCTTACTGAAGACCTCTTCTCTATTCCTCACTGAAAGCCCATCCCAGTCTAGCCTCCTCTCTACACATGACACTCAAACCACAGAGCAGAACTTGGGTCATCTGATGGTCCACCAGCTCAGAACATTCATCAGATAGGTGGGAAATGAGTTCCAGAATTTCTTTATATGCAAAAAATATATAATAATAATCAAAAAAACATTCTATGGAGCATAACAAGCAAAGCCTGAGACTGCGGAACACATTTCAGTAGAATTAGAATTATAGGTGAATCATCACCAATAGTAGAGATTCCATTGGCTGAGGTAATTACATTAGGAGGCTTTCCTCTTTCCAGCTTCTGATTGGTTCCACAGACTGTTTCCCAGAGCAGGGCCTCTCTAAGGGACAGAAACCTACCAGAAGTGGCGGATGAAAGACAATTGGTTGAATAGATGAATGGCGGATGGATCAACAGGCAAACATAAGGCCTGTTCAAAACCCCTCAGAGTCAATGAGAGGGTATTCTTTACACATGTGCAAAAACACACACGCACGTGCACACACACACACAACTTCTGGCCTCATGAATGTTGTGGAGTCAGCTCCATCAACCCCCAAATGTTGTTAAGATGGCTTTGACCACTCTCACAATGGAGCTCACTGCGTCACTGTCTCACATTAACTACCACTTGACAAAAGACACTAAAGGCACAGACTAAAGGGAGACACACACACACACACCACCCCTTGCCAACACTAAACAACAGGGCGTCTCTGAGTCCTCAGTATATAAAGTGTTGGTCATCTATTCTTAGCTGTGAATGCAAACAGACACACAAACACGAAGGCAGTGACAGTGTGTGTGTGTTCATGTGCGTGCCTGTGCATGTGTCATACATCTACTTTTATTTGGGCTGCAATTTCTGAGGCTGGTAACTAATGAACTTCTCCTCCGCAGCAGAGGTAACTCTGGGTCTTCCTTTTTTCCTGTGGCGGTCCTCATGAGAGCCAGTTTCATCATAGAGCTTGATGGCTTTCCGACTACACTTGATGATACTTTCAAAGTGGTTGAAATTTTCCAGATTGACTAACCTTCATGTCTTAAAGTAATGATGGACTGTCCTTTCTCTGCTTATTTGAGCTGTTCTTGCCATAATATGGACTCGATCTTTTAACATCTTTTGTATACCACCCCTACCTTGTCACAACACAACTGATTGGCTCAAACGCATGAATAAGGAATGAAATTCCACAAATTAACTTTTAACATGAAACACCTGTTAATTGAAATGCAATTCATGTGAGTACCTCATGAAACTGGTTGAGAGAATGCCAAGACACAGGTTTTGAGCAACACAACTGAGTTTACTCAAAAAAAGTCAAGCAAAATTCCAAATAGGAACATACATACACACTAGCACAATCAACCACCACTAAAGACATCAACAATCACGGACAGAACATAATGTATGCCAGAGGGTTAAATAAGGAACATGATATGGGAATTGAAACCAGGTGTGTGTAATACAGACAAAACAAAACGAAACTGAAACATGGATCGGTGGTGACTAGAAAGCCGGTGACGTCGACCGCAGAACAAGGAGAAGGGCCGACTTCGACGGAAGTCGTGACAGCTGTCATCAAGGCAAAGGGCGGCTACTTTGTATCTCAAATATAAAATATATTTTGATTTGTTTAAAGCTTTTTTGGTAACTGCATGATTCAATATATGTTATTTCATAGTTTTGAAGTCTTCACTATTTTTCTAAAAATAGTCAAAAATAAAGAAAAACACCTGAATGAGTAGGTGTGTCCAAACTTTTGGCTGGCACTGTGTGTCCCCAGTCAGCCTCCATCCCAAGAGTTAGAATCTCATGGCTAAACTCAATGATATGCTTTCTTCCTCCCTTATGCTTACCTACAGCTGCAGGGTGTACACTACATTACAATATTGTCACACCCTGATCTGTTTCACCTGTTACTGTGATTGTCATCACCCCCTCCAGGTGTTGCTTATTTTCCCCAGTGTATTTATCCCTGTGTTTCCTGTCTCTCTGTGCCAGTTCGTCTTGTATGTTTCCAGGTCAACCAGCGGTTTCCCCATTCTCCTGCTTTTTCTATTCTCTTTTGCTAGTCCTCCCGGTTTTGATCCTTGCCTGTTTCTGGACTTTGTACCCGCCTGCCTGACCATTCTGCCTGCCTTGACCTCGAGCCTGCCTGCCTTGATCACGAGCCTGTCTGCCTTGACCACGAGCCTGTCTGCCTTGACCACGAGCCTGTCTGCCTTGACCACGAGCCTGTCTGCCTTGACCACGAGCCTGTCTGCCTTGATCACGAGCCTGTCTGCCTTGACCACGAGCCTGTCTGCCTTGACCACGAGCCTGTCTGCCTTGACCACGAGCCTGTCTGCCAATCCTGGACTCTGAACTGGTTTTGACCTTTTTCCTGTCCATGACCATTCTCTTGCCTACCCTTTTGGATTAATAAACATTTTAAGACACCAACCATCTGCCTCCTGTGTCTGCATCTGGGTCTCGCCTTGTGTCATGACAAATATGAAAAGAAAGGAAAATAACTTCACCTTGTAAGATGCTCATAGAGGTTTCATTCATAACTAGCAATGTTTTGACCACTTCAGTAGCTTCACTTAGGTAGTAGTTGTTGAAGCGTTACTTCATTAAAGTTAGCAGGCCAATACAGCAGGCTTTCATGCCAGTAAGAATCTCTCACACACACACACACACACAAAGAGACACACACACACACACACACACACACACACACACACAAAGAGACACACACACACACACACACACACAAAGATACACACACACACACACACACACACACACACACAAAGAGACACACATGCCGGCTGTTGACCAGGCTTCAAAGGGCCATAGCCTTGTTTTCAGCTCTTGCCATTAATTACTTCTGCAGATTACTATAACAGAACACATTGTTCACACGCATAGCTCTCCTCTGAGCATAGTTACTAACACACTCTGAGCTTCAAACACACACACACACACGCTCTCTCAAGCACTGTTCCTCACACACAGACACACACACACACACACACACACACACTCAAACACTCCTTGGGAGAGTGCACGTGCCTGCCTCATGAACAAACTTAAAACTTCTGAGGGGGGGGTTGGGGAATAACCAGGTAAAACCAGAGGGAGGGGGCTCCACAACTGGCCCTCGGGGACCAGGACTGTATGAGATGGAGGGAGATAGAGGGGCAGCCTGAGCTGCGTGGGAGAGCTGAGTGCTGGGACTGCCCCAGTGGGCTCAAATTGGTAAAGGCTTGACTAACACATACACACACACTTGAATGCACACACACAATCTACAGTTACACACATGGTCATATCTTTCACTGACTCTCACTGCACATCAGGGGTGTGAACATTTAAACTAAATTAGGATCGTTAACTTTTAGAAACAAATCCCCTAACTGTGAGACCCAACCGAAGACAGTAAGGGACAGAGTGAGAGAATCACAGCGCTGATTGCAGAAATGATTAAGTTGTTATGCAGACATTGTCAATGGTACAGGATGTCTGCAAGATGCAATGTCGAAAAACTGTGATGGTCCGGATGGAGACACTGTTCATTAATTGATTGCTCTGTAAGTTCAAAGCAAGAGCTTTCAAACACCCCATATGTGGCATTAACAACAGATTATTGGACATATATGAAAACACTGTCATACATCATTGCAGTGAGCCATCACATTGATGAGAAGTGGGACATGAAGTCCCATGTACCGACCACTGAGAAGACGGAGGAGAGGCACACAGCAGAGAACCTAAAAATGGCATGAACTACCATTGTTGCAAAGTGGGTGGGGGACAGCAGTAAGGTGAGCGCCGTCTGGTAGCCTGTAGTAGATGGAACTAACTGCATTTCCTTCTAGAGGTCATTAGCAGGACCATATCTGCATTATGAATTCACATATAACTTTATGATTTTTGTTGTTGCAAATAAACAAAACTTTTCAATTTAAACATGAATATGTTTTACATTTGTCACATCCCTACTGCACATACACACAATTCTTCACTGCACATACACACAATTCTTCACTGCACACACACACAATTCTTCACTGCACATACACACAATTCTTCACTGCACATACACACAATTCTTCACTGCACATACACACAATTCTTCACTGCACATACACACAATTCATCACTGCACATACACACAATTCTTCACTGCACATACACACAATTCTTCACTGCACACACACACAATTCTTCACTGCACATACACACAATTCTTCACTGCACATACACACAATTCTTCACTGCACATACACACAATTCTTCACTGCACATACACACAATTCTTCACTGCACATACACACAATTCTTCACTGCACATACACACAATTCATCACTGCACATACACACAATTCATCACTGCACATACACACAATTCATCACTGCACATTCACACAATTCATCACTGCACATACACACAATTCATCACTGCACATTCACACAATTCATCACTGCACATACACACAATTCATCACTGCACATCCACACAATTCATCACTGCACATACACACAATTCATCACTGCCCATACACACAATTCATCACTGCCCATACACACAATTCATCACTGCCCATACACACAATTCATCACTGCACATACACACAATTCATCACTGCCCATACACACAATTCATCACTGCACATACACACAATTCATCACTGCCCATTCACATGGCGTCATCATATAATATTTACAGTGCAGTTAACACTAATTGATTGTGCATTACATGAAGGACGGACCGAGCTGTTTACCATTCACCATCAGAGAAAATATACATTGGTGAAGGTTTATAAACACACATCTGGTTTCAGAACCAAAGTGGGCCAAATAGCGCTTAACGTTTAAACTGCAATTTTTCTATAGTTTAAACGAGAAGAAAAAGTCATTAAATGACATGTGAATTCACAATTCAGATAGGGTCCTGGGAATGAGCTCTATAGACCAATCTAATGCAGTCCATGGACTAGAGTCATGGCTACCAGACTGCGCTCCCCTTACTTCTGTCCCCCACCCACTCAGAAGTTAAAGGAAAACTCAGAAACAATCTTTTGGTATTTGTATCATCAGCCCATTATTTATACAGTGTAGTCCCAAAATGTTTTGCATGCCAGCAATCATGTTTTCAAGATATATACCTTTCAATATATAGAAATACAGATGGTATGATGCATTTTGCCTCATATGAAGCTGTGCTTTTCAACTGATTGAAAGTATAAGAGGATTTCAGTGAATAAATGCCGTGGAGTAGGCTACAGAGGCTGTAACGTCTGCTTTCAACTCACACTCTCAAACACCTAGATCCCCTGAACGCAGCCCACTTTCCAACTCACACTCTCGAACACCTAGATCCCCTGAACGCAGCTCACTCTCCAGCTCACACTCTCAAACACCTAGATCCCCTGAACGCAGCTCACTCTCCAGCTCACACTCTCAAACACCTAGATCCCCTGAACGCAGCCCACTTTCCAGCTCACACTCTCAAACACCTAGATACCCTGAACGCAGCCCACTTTCCAGCTCACACTCTCAAACACCTAGATCCCCTGAACGCAGCTCACTTTCCAGCTCACACTCTCAAACACCTAGATCCCCTGAACGCAACCCACTTTCCAGCTCACACTCTCAAACACCTAGATCCCCTGAACGCAGCCCACTTTCCAGCTCACACTCTCAAACACCTAGATCCCCTGAACGCAGCTCACTTTCCAGCTCACACTCTCAAACACCTAGATCCCCTGAACGCAGCTCACTTTCCAACTCACACTCTCAAACACCTAGATCCCCTGAACGCAGCTCACTCTCCAGCTCACACTCTCAAACACCTAGATCCCCTGAACGCAGCCCACTTTCCAGCTCACACTCTCAAACACCTAGATACCCTGAACGCAGCCCACTTTCCAGCTCACACTCTCAAACACCTAGATCCCCTGAACGCAGCTCACTTTCCAGCTCACACTCTCAAACACCTAGATCCCCTGAACGCAACCCACTTTCCAGCTCACACTCTCAAACACCTAGATCCCCTGAACGCAGCCCACTTTCCAGCTCACACTCTCAAACACCTAGATCCCCTGAACGCAGCTCACTTTCCAGCTCACACTCTCAAACACCTAGATCCCCTGAACGCAGCTCACTTTCCAACTCACACTCTCAAACACCTAGATCCCCTGAACGCAGCTCACTCTCCAACTCACACTCTCAAACACCTAGATCCCCTGAACGCAGCTCACTCTCCAACTCACACTCTCAAACACCTAGATCCCCTGAACGCAGCTCACTCTCCAACTCACACTCTCAAACACCTAGATCCCCTGAACGCAGCTCACTTTGCAACTCACACTCTCAAACACCTAGATCCCCTGAACGCAGCTCACTTTCCAACTCACACTCTCAAACACCTAGATCCCCTGAACGCAACTCACTCTCCAACTCACACTCTCAAACACCTAGATCCCCTGAACGCAGCTCACTTTCCAACTCACACTCTCAAACACCTAGATCCCCTGAACGCAGCTCACTTTCCAACTCACACTCTCAAACACCTAGATCCCCTGAACGCAGCTCACTCTCCAACTCACACTCTCAAACACCTAGATCCCCTGAACGCAGCTCACTTTCCAACTCACACTCTCAAACACCTAGATCCCCTGAACGCAGCTCACTCTCCAACTCACACTCTCAAACACCTAGATCCCCTGAACGCAGCTCACTTTCCAACTCACACTCTCAAACACCTGGATCCCCTGAACGCAGCTCACTTTCCAACTCACACTCTCAAACTCCTAGATCCCCTGAACGCAGCTCACTCTCCAACTCACACTCTCAAACACCTAGATCCCCTGAACGCAGCTCACTCTCCAGCTCACTTTCCAACTCACACTCTCAAACACCTAGATCCCCTGAACGCAGCTCACTTTCCAACTCACACTCTCAAACACCTAGATCCCCTGAACGCAGCTCACTCTCCAACTCACACTCTCAAACACCTAGATCCCCTGAACGCAGGTCACTCTCCAACTCACACTCTCAAACACCTAGATCCCCTGAACGCAGCCCACTTTCCAACTCACACTCTCAAACACCTAGATCCCCTGAACGCAGCTCACTTTCCAACTCACACTCTCAAACACCTAGATCCCCTGAACGCAGCCCACTTTCCAGCTCACACACTCTCAAACACCTAGATCCCCTGAACGCAGCTCACTCTCCAGCTCACTTTCCAACTCACACTCTCAAACACCTAGATCCCCTGAACGCAGCTCACTTTCCAACTCACACTCTCAAACACCTAGATCCCCTGAACGCAGCCCACATTTCAGCTCACACTCTCAAACACCTAGATCCCCTGAACGCAGCTCACTCTCCAGCTCACTTTCCAGCTCACACTCTCAAACACCTAGATCCCCTGAACGCAGCTCACTTTCCAGCTCACACTCTCAAACACCTAGATCCCCTGAACGCAGCTCACTTTCCAACTCACACTCTCAAACACCTAGATCCCCTGAACGCAGCTCACTTTCCAACTCACACTCTCAAACACCTAGATCCCCTGAACGCAGCTCACTTTCCAACTCACACTCTCAAACACCTAGATCCCCTGAACGCAGCTCACTTTCCAGCTCACTTTCCAACTCACACTCTCAAACACCTAGATCCCCTGAACGCAGCCCACTTTCCAGCTCACACTCTCAAACACCTAGATCCCCTGAACGCAGCCCACTTTCCAGCTCACACTCTCAAACACCTAGATCCCCTGAACGCAGCTCACTTTCCAGCTCACACTCTCAAACACCTAGATCCCCTGAACGCAGCCCACTTTCCAGCTCACACTCTCAAACACCTAGATCCCCTGAACGCAGCCCACTTTCCAGCTCACACTCTCAAACACCTAGATCCCCTGAACGCAGCTCACTTTCCAGCTCACACTCTCAAACACCTAGATCCCCTGAACGCAGCCCACTTTCCAGCTCACACTCTCAAACACCTAGATCCCCTGAACGCAGCTCACTTTCCAACTCACACTCTCAAACACCTAGATCCCCTGAACGCAGCCCACTTTCCAGCTCACACTCTCAAACACCTAGATCCCCTGAACGCAGCTCACTCTCCAGCTCACTTTCCAACTCACACTCTCAAACACCTAGATCCCCTGAACGCAGCTCACTTTCCAACTCACACTCTCAAACACCTAGATCCCCTGAACGCAGCCCACTTTCCAGCTCACACTCTCAAACTCCTAGATCCCCTGAACACAGCTAACTCTCCAGCTCACTTTCCAACTCACACTCTCAAACACCTAGATCCCCTGAACGCAGCTCACTCTCCAGCTCACTTTCCAACTCACACTCTCAAACACCTAGATCCCCTGAACGCAGCTCACTTTCCAACTCACACTCTCAAACACCTAGATCCCCTGAACGCAGCCCACTTTCCAGCTCACACTCTCAAACACCTAGATCCCCTGAACGCAGCTCACTCTCCAGCTCACTTTCCAACTCACACTCTCAAACACCTAGATCCCCTGAACGCAGCTCACTTTCCAACTCACACTCTCAAACACCTAGATCCCCTGAACGCAGCCCACTTTCCAGCTCACACTCTCAAACACCTAGATCCCCTGAACGCAGCTCACTCTCCAGCTCACTTTCCAACTCACACTCTCAAACACCTAGATCCCCTGAACGCAGCTCACTCTCCAGCTCACTTTCCAACTCACACTCTCAAACACCTAGATCCCCTGAACGCAGCTCACTTTCCAGCTCACACTCTCAAACACCTAGATCCCCTGAACGCAGCTCACTTTCCAGCTCACACTCTCAAACACCTAGATCCCCTGAACGCAGCCCACTTTCCAACTCACACTCTCAAACACCTAGATCCCCTGAACGCAGCTCACTTTCCAACTCACACTCTCAAACACCTAGATCCCCTGAACGCAGCTCACTTTCCAACTCACACTCTCAAACACCTAGATCCCCTGAACGCAGCTCACTTTCCAGCTCACTTTCCAACTCACACTCTCAAACACCTAGATCCCCTGAACGCAGCCCACTTTCCAGCTCACACTCTCAAACACCTAGATCCCCTGAACGCAGCTCACTCTCCAGCTCACTTTCCAACTCACACTCTCAAACACCTAGATCCCCTGAACGCAGCTCACTTTCCAACTCACACTCTCAAACACCTAGATCCCCTGAACGCAGCCCACTTTCCAGCTCACACTCTCAAACACCTAGATCCCCTGAACGCAGCTCACTCTCCAGCTCACTTTCCAACTCACACTCTCAAACACCTAGATCCCCTGAACGCAGCTCACTTTCCAACTCACACTCTCAAACACCTAGATCCCCTGAACGCAGCCCACTTTCCAGCTCACACTCTCAAACTCCTAGATCCCCTGAACACAGCTAACTCTCCAGCTCACTTTCCAACTCACACTCTCAAACACCTAGATCCCCTGAACGCAGCTCACTTTCCAACTCACACTCTCAAACACCTAGATCCCCTGAACGCAGCCCACTTTCCAGCTCACACTCTCAAACTCCTAGATCCCCTGAACACAGCTAACTCTCCAGCTCACTTTCCAACTCACACTCTCAAACACCTAGATCCCCTGAACGCAGCTCACTCTCCAGCTCACTTTCCAACTCACACTCTCAAACACCTAGATCCCCTGAACGCAGCTCACTTTCCAACTCACACTCTCAAACACCTAGATCCCCTGAACGCAGCCCACTTTCCAGCTCACACTCTCAAACACCTAGATCCCCTGAACGCAGCTCACTCTCCAGCTCACTTTCCAACTCACACTCTCAAACACCTAGATCCCCTGAACGCAGCTCACTTTCCAACTCACACTCTCAAACACCTAGATCCCCTGAACGCAGCCCACTTTCCAGCTCACACTCTCAAACACCTAGATCCCCTGAACGCAGCTCACTCTCCAGCTCACTTTCCAACTCACACTCTCAAACACCTAGATCCCCTGAACGCAGCTCACTCTCCAGCTCACTTTCCAACTCACACTCTCAAACACCTAGATCCCCTGAACGCAGCTCACTTTCCAGCTCACACTCTCAAACACCTAGATCCCCTGAACGCAGCTCACTTTCCAGCTCACACTCTCAAACACCTAGATCCCCTGAACGCAGCCCACTTTCCAACTCACACTCTCAAACACCTAGATCCCCTGAACGCAGCTCACTTTCCAACTCACACTCTCAAACACCTAGATCCCCTGAACGCAGCTCACTTTCCAACTCACACTCTCAAACACCTAGATCCCCTGAACGCAGCTCACTTTCCAGCTCACTTTCCAACTCACACTCTCAAACACCTAGATCCCCTGAACGCAGCCCACTTTCCAGCTCACACTCTCAAACACCTAGATCCCCTGAACGTAGCTCACTCTCCAGGTCCCAATCACCTGATTTCTATTTAGTTCAGTTCTTTGCACCCCATCATTGTGAGGTTTTGTTTGTTTTGTGACACACTTCTATTCAGACCTCTGTTCTTTTACCTGTAATTTTGATCCTCCCGTGTATGATAGTTTTTGCCTGCCTCACTAACGATGCCTTTTGCCTATTCCCTGCCTGTACTTTAGCCTATCGGATTTCCTGTTATCAACCTATTGCCTGATCTCCCGGATGACGTTACTAGCCTTTTCCCTGCCTGTTCTGCTGCACTGTTGGACCCCTTGTGTATGACCTTCTGCCTGCCCCTGGGTCCAGATACCTGCTTCCTCCTGTGGTCCTTTGCAATAAACACCTGCCTCGCCCTGCGCTTGAAACCAGCTCTCTGTCTCCTCTCGTGTTCATTACCACGGCACCAGTGCAATGAGTGGAGCTTACTCAGGTGTTCCAAAGCGTATTTCAGGCCGAGAGTCTAATGCTTCTTCTTGTAGTTCATTATGAGTTTTAGTTGATAAAAGGATCTCTCTGCAGAGGCGACAGTTACAGGGATGGTAAAAATAGATTGATTGCTATAGCAACATCATTGAAACTGGGCAGAAGGGAGTGGTGCTTAAAGTACAGCAGTTCTGCAACATCTTTAATTGAGCCTCTTGTTCTCCTTAATTGCCACGTTACGGAAAGAGACTAACTGTATAGGGAACTCTGGGGACAGGTCGTCTGGATTCTGGACAGACATAAATTGGCAGATATTAATAACAGATGTTCATCTTTAGCGGACAATAGTTCTTGAGGGCTTTAATTTCTTTAATAATTTATAGATAACCTGGTGAACCGGCATTTGAGTTTGGTTGCAATAAAAACATATAGAGAGATTTTACCAGCTAAATTTACTGAGAACACATTCTCATTTACAGTAACAACCTGGGGAGTAGTTACAAGGGAGAGGGGGAATGAGACAATTGGAAGCTGGGAATAATTAGGTGGCCATGATGGTATGAGGGCCAGATTGGGAATTTAGCCAGTTCACCAGGGTTTATAACCTTACTCTTACGATAAGTGCCATGGGATCTTTAGTGACCCAGAGAGTTAGGACACCTGTTTAACATCCAAGCCAAAATACACCACCCTATACAGGGAAATGTCCCCAATCACTGCCTTGGGATATTTTTGGGGGACCAGAGGAAAGAGTGTCTCCTACTGGCCCTCCAACACCACTTCCAACAGCATCTGGTCTCTTATCTAGGACCCACCCTGCTTAGCTAGAGGCAAGCCAGCAATAGTATGCAGCCTGGTAGGGTGCTGGTGACATTAACAGTCCATTATCTCTGGTAAATATTGGCATGCATCATTTAAGGCTAAGCTTAAATTGTGTGCAGCGCAGTGGACATGTAATGCACAATGTCTCAGGAAAGACTGTCTGGGTTGGGAATACTCAGCATAGAAAACAGTCAGGTCTGCAACCTGGACCTACAGATGCATATCTCCTCCTATAAGTAATGACTGTACTGTGAATTACATTTTTTCTAAACATGAACGATCCCAATTTGCTTTAAACATTCACATTCTAGTTGATGCACTTATCCTGAGAAACAATCAGTATTAAGTTCCTTGCTCAAGCTGGCTCGTGGATTTGAACCAGTGACCTTTCGGTTACTGGTCCAACATTCTTAACCACTATGCTAATACCAGTCCATCCCACAGGTAATCATGGGGACATGGTCAATTACTTAAAGCCCACACTCTCACAAGCTATTCATTACAATTATGTACCTCGCGATGGATTTAAACAGATTGACTGTCAATGTGAGAAAGAGAGACATTGCCAATTCTTCCATGAAACCTGAGAAATATGGCTATGCAGATTGACCCATAACTCTCTCTCATTCACACACATACGCTCACAAGCTCATACACATACACACACACACACACACACACACACACACACACACACACACACACACACACACACACACACACTCCTTCCATGCATTAGCTCCTGCTCTGAAGAGAGACAGAGAGATCAGTGTTTTTACTGTGAGCTCCATGGAAATGACCATTCCACATCTAATGGAGTAAAAAAAACACATTGACTGACTGGGCCTGGGAGGGTATGTTTTCAGGTTCCACAAAACCAACCTCCAGGTCCTACACCAATATATTCCTATCAGCGGAGGCTAGTGGGAGGAGCCATTGGAGGACGAACTCATGTTATGGCTGGAATGGAATTAATGGAACAGAGTCAAACGTGATTTTCATACGTTTGGTGTTTGATACCAATCCATTAATTCCATTCCAACTATTACAATGAGCCCATCTTTCAATAGTTCCTCCCACCAGCCTCCACTGATTCCTATGTATTTGTATGTCTGGCTGAGATTCCTTCCGTTGCTGTGGAGGAAATGTGGTAGTAATTAGTCAGTTATTCATTCCAGCCATAGTTGTTGAAACCCCAGTGGTCAGCTGACACGTGTCTCGCCCTGAGGGAGAATGACGGACCACGGTCCATGTGTATGGTCCTGTTCTGCAGGCTTGGAGATGGACCACCACTGACCACTTATATAGTGTAGGAACAACTGAGTTCACTTGAGTTTCAATGCATTTTCAACTCCTTACTGAAGACCTCTTCTCTATTCCTCACTGAAAGCCCATCCCAGTCTAGCCTCCTCTCTACACATGACACTCAAACCACAGAGCAGAACTTGGGTCATTTGATGGTCCACCAGCTCAGAACATTCATCAGATAGGTGGGAAATGAGTTCCAGAATTTCTTTATATGCAAAAACGTTTCCATAGAATTAGAAGTGAATCATCATCAATAGTAGAGATTCCATTGGCTGAGGTAATTACACTAGGAGGCTCTCCTCTTTCCAGCTTGTGATTGGTTCCACAGACTGTTTCACAGAGCAGGGCCTCATCAAAGGGAATCATTGGAGCTAAAGGACAGACAAATGGTTGAATAGATGAACTGGATGGATCAACAGGCAAACATAAGGCCTGTTCCAAACCCCTCAGAGTCAATGAGAGGGTATTCTTTACACATGTGCAAGAACAAGCACGCACATGCACGCACACACATACACACACACACACCATTTCAGGCCTCATGAACATTGTGAAATCAGCTCCATCAACTCCCAAATGTTTTTAGGATGGCTTTGAACACTCTCACAATGGAGCTCACTGCATCACTGTCTCGCTTTAACTACCAATTGACAAAGTAGACTAAAGGCAGACTAAATGGAGGGACACACACACACACACACACATACCACCCCCTACCAACACTAAACAGTGGGGAGTTTCTGATTCTTCCTCAATCTGAAAAGTGTTGGTAATTTATTCAGTCCCTTCAAGATTAAGAGGAATTTCTTTGTGATATTTGCGGGCAAAATGTTTGATTCTGCTGCGGCAATTCTGAAAGTAACAGATCTATAGTGAAGATCAACGCCTCCATCTAGTGGACATAATCTGTAAGTAACATTTACAGAACAGAGTAACCAAAAAGCACACATGGATTTAAAGTTGTGTTTAATCAAAGAGAATGACCAGTTACACAAGGTTACAGTGAATGGTAATGTTACTGCATGCTATATTAGACACACATTGCTGATGGTTGTGAAATCTCAAGGCCATCAGACTGTTAAATAGCCATCACTAGCCGGCTTCCGCCCAGTACCCTGCCCTGAACTTGGTCACTGTCACTAGCTGGCTGCCATCCATTTACTCAAGCCTGGACCTTAACGGCTGCTGCCCTATGTACATAGACATGGAACACTGGTCACTTTAATAATGTTTACATACTGTTTTACCCATGAAGTGCTTCGAAAGGCTGGTCATGGCTCAGATCAACACCATTATCCCAGAAACCCGAGACCCACTCCAATTTGCATACCACCCCAACAGATCCACAGATGATGCAACCTGGACAAAAGGAACGCCTATGTGAGAAGGCTGTTCATTGACTACAGCTCAGCGTTCAACACCATAGTGCCCTCAAAGCTCATCACTAAACTAAGGACCCTGGGACTAAACACCTCCCTCTGCAACTGGATCCTGGACTTCCTAACGGGTCACCCCCAGGTGGTAAGGGTAGGTACCAATACATCCGTCACGCTGATCCTCACACAGGGACCCCTCAGGTGTGTGTGCTCAGTCCCCTCCTGTACACCCTGTTCACTCATGACTGCATGGCCAGGTACAACATCATTAAGTTTGCCAATGACACAACAGTGGTAGGCCTGATCACTGATGACGACGAGACAGCCTATAGGGAGGAGGTCAGAGAACTGGCCGTGTGATGACCGGACAACAACCTATCCCTCAACGTGATCAAGACAAAGGAGATGATTGTGGACTACAGGAAAAAGAGGACAGAGCACGCCCCCATTCTCATTGACGGGGCTGCAGTGGAGCAGGTTGAGAGCTTCAAGTTCCTTAGCGTCCACATCACCAACAAACTAACATGGTCTAAGCACACCAAGACAGTCATGAAGAGGGCATGACAAAACCTATTCCCCCTCAGGAGAATGAAAAGATTTTGCATGGGTCCTCAGATCCTCAAAAGGTTCTACAACTGCACCATCCTGACTGGTTGCATCACTGCCTGGTATGGCAACTGCTCGGCCTACGACCGCAAGGCACTACAGAGGGTAGTGCGAACGGCCCAGTACATCACCGGGACCAAGCTTCCTGCCTTCCAGGACCTCTACACCAGTCGGTGTCAGAGGAAGGCCCTAAGAATTGTCAAAGACTCCAGCCACCATAGTCATAGACTGTTCCCTCTGCTACCGCACGGCAAGCGGTACCGGAGAGCCAAGTCTAGGTCCAAGAGGCTTCTAAATAGCTTCTATCCCCAAGCCATAAGACCCCCGAACACCTAATCAAATGGCTAGATGATATCATGAGGATATATTGTGGATATATTGAAGCAACATCTCAAGACATCCCCCCCCCCCCCCCCACACCCCACCCACCCACCCTCTTTTACACCACTGCTACTCTGTTGTTATCTATGCATAGTCACTTTAATAACTCTACCTACATGTACATACTACATCAACTAACCGGTGCCCCAGCACACTGACTCTGTACCGATACCCCCCTGTATATAGACTGCATTTCCTTCTAGAGGTCATTAGCAGGACCATATCTGCATTATGAATTCACATATAACTTTATGATTTTTGTTGTTGCAAATAAACAAAACTTTTCAATTTAAACATGAATATGTTTTACATTTGTCACATCCCTACTGCACATACACACAATTCTTCACTGCACATACACACAATTCTTCACTGCACACACACACAATTCTTCACTGCACATACACACAATTCTTCACTGCACATACACACAATTCTTCACTGCACATACACACAATTCTTCACTGCACATACACACAATTCATCACTGCACATACACACAATTCTTCACTGCACATACACACAATTCTTCACTGCACACACACACAATTCTTCACTGCACATACACACAATTCTTCACTGCACATACACACAATTCTTCACTGCACATACACACAATTCTTCACTGCACATACACACAATTCTTCACTGCACATACACACAATTCTTCACTGCACATACACACAATTCATCACTGCACATACACACAATTCATCACTGCACATACACACAATTCATCACTGCACATTCACACAATTCATCACTGCACATACACACAATTCATCACTGCACATTCACACAATTCATCACTGCACATACACACAATTCATCACTGCACATCCACACAATTCATCACTGCACATACACACAATTCATCACTGCCCATACACACAATTCATCACTGCCCATACACACAATTCATCACTGCCCATACACACAATTCATCACTGCACATACACACAATTCATCACTGCCCATACACACAATTCATCACTGCACATACACACAATTCATCACTGCCCATTCACATGGCGTCATCATATAATATTTACAGTGCAGTTAACACTAATTGATTGTGCATTACATGAAGGACGGACCGAGCTGTTTACCATTCACCATCAGAGAAAATATACATTGGTGAAGGTTTATAAACACACATCTGGTTTCAGAACCAAAGTGGGCCAAATAGCGCTTAACGTTTAAACTGCAATTTTTCTATAGTTTAAACGAGAAGAAAAAGTCATTAAATGACATGTGAATTCACAATTCAGATAGGGTCCTGGGAATGAGCTCTATAGACCAATCTAATGCAGTCCATGGACTAGAGTCATGGCTACCAGACTGCGCTCCCCTTACTTCTGTCCCCCACCCACTCAGAAGTTAAAGGAAAACTCAGAAACAATCTTTTGGTATTTGTATCATCAGCCCATTATTTATACAGTGTAGTCCCAAAATGTTTTGCATGCCAGCAATCATGTTTTCAAGATATATACCTTTCAATATATAGAAATACAGATGGTATGATGCATTTTGCCTCATATGAAGCTGTGCTTTTCAACTGATTGAAAGTATAAGAGGATTTCAGTGAATAAATGCCGTGGAGTAGGCTACAGAGGCTGTAACGTCTGCTTTCAACTCACACTCTCAAACACCTAGATCCCCTGAACGCAGCCCACTTTCCAACTCACACTCTCGAACACCTAGATCCCCTGAACGCAGCTCACTCTCCAGCTCACACTCTCAAACACCTAGATCCCCTGAACGCAGCTCACTCTCCAGCTCACACTCTCAAACACCTAGATCCCCTGAACGCAGCCCACTTTCCAGCTCACACTCTCAAACACCTAGATACCCTGAACGCAGCCCACTTTCCAGCTCACACTCTCAAACACCTAGATCCCCTGAACGCAGCTCACTTTCCAGCTCACACTCTCAAACACCTAGATCCCCTGAACGCAACCCACTTTCCAGCTCACACTCTCAAACACCTAGATCCCCTGAACGCAGCCCACTTTCCAGCTCACACTCTCAAACACCTAGATCCCCTGAACGCAGCTCACTTTCCAGCTCACACTCTCAAACACCTAGATCCCCTGAACGCAGCTCACTTTCCAACTCACACTCTCAAACACCTAGATCCCCTGAACGCAGCTCACTCTCCAGCTCACACTCTCAAACACCTAGATCCCCTGAACGCAGCCCACTTTCCAGCTCACACTCTCAAACACCTAGATACCCTGAACGCAGCCCACTTTCCAGCTCACACTCTCAAACACCTAGATCCCCTGAACGCAGCTCACTTTCCAGCTCACACTCTCAAACACCTAGATCCCCTGAACGCAACCCACTTTCCAGCTCACACTCTCAAACACCTAGATCCCCTGAACGCAGCCCACTTTCCAGCTCACACTCTCAAACACCTAGATCCCCTGAACGCAGCTCACTTTCCAGCTCACACTCTCAAACACCTAGATCCCCTGAACGCAGCTCACTTTCCAACTCACACTCTCAAACACCTAGATCCCCTGAACGCAGCTCACTCTCCAACTCACACTCTCAAACACCTAGATCCCCTGAACGCAGCTCACTCTCCAACTCACACTCTCAAACACCTAGATCCCCTGAACGCAGCTCACTCTCCAACTCACACTCTCAAACACCTAGATCCCCTGAACGCAGCTCACTTTGCAACTCACACTCTCAAACACCTAGATCCCCTGAACGCAGCTCACTTTCCAACTCACACTCTCAAACACCTAGATCCCCTGAACGCAACTCACTCTCCAACTCACACTCTCAAACACCTAGATCCCCTGAACGCAGCTCACTTTCCAACTCACACTCTCAAACACCTAGATCCCCTGAACGCAGCTCACTTTCCAACTCACACTCTCAAACACCTAGATCCCCTGAACGCAGCTCACTCTCCAACTCACACTCTCAAACACCTAGATCCCCTGAACGCAGCTCACTTTCCAACTCACACTCTCAAACACCTAGATCCCCTGAACGCAGCTCACTCTCCAACTCACACTCTCAAACACCTAGGTCCCCTGAACGCAGCTCACTTTCCAACTCACACTCTCAAACACCTGGATCCCCTGAACGCAGCTCACTTTCCAACTCACACTCTCAAACACCTAGATCCCCTGAACGCAGCTCACTCTCCAACTCACACTCTCAAACACCTAGATCCCCTGAACGCAGCTCACTCTCCAGCTCACTTTCCAACTCACACTCTCAAACACCTAGATCCCCTGAACGCAGCTCACTTTCCAACTCACACTCTCAAACACCTAGATCCCCTGAACGCAGCTCACTCTCCAACTCACACTCTCAAACACCTAGATCCCCTGAACGCAGGTCACTCTCCAACTCACACTCTCAAACACCTAGATCCCCTGAACGCAGCCCACTTTCCAACTCACACTCTCAAACACCTAGATCCCCTGAACGCAGCTCACTTTCCAACTCACACTCTCAAACACCTAGATCCCCTGAACGCAGCCCACTTTCCAGCTCACACACTCTCAAACACCTAGATCCCCTGAACGCAGCTCACTCACCAGCTCACTTTCCAACTCACACTCTCAAACACCTAGATCCCCTGAACGCAGCTCACTTTCCAACTCACACTCTCAAACACCTAGATCCCCTGAACGCAGCCCACTTTTCAGCTCACACTCTCAAACACCTAGATCCCCTGAACGCAGCTCACTCTCCAGCTCACTTTCCAGCTCACACTCTCAAACACCTAGATCCCCTGAACGCAGCTCACTTTCCAGCTCACACTCTCAAACACCTAGATCCCCTGAACGCAGCTCACTTTCCAACTCACACTCTCAAACACCTAGATCCCCTGAACGCAGCTCACTTTCCAACTCACACTCTCAAACACCTAGATCCCCTGAACGCAGCTCACTTTCCAACTCACACTCTCAAACACCTAGATCCCCTGAACGCAGCTCACTTTCCAGCTCACTTTCCAACTCACACTCTCAAACACCTAGATCCCCTGAACGCAGCCCACTTTCCAGCTCACACTCTCAAACACCTAGATCCCCTGAACGCAGCCCACTTTCCAGCTCACACTCTCAAACACCTAGATCCCCTGAACGCAGCTCACTTTCCAGCTCACACTCTCAAACACCTAGATCCCCTGAACGCAGCCCACTTTCCAGCTCACACTCTCAAACACCTAGATCCCCTGAACGCAGCCCACTTTCCAGCTCACACTCTCAAACACCTAGATCCCCTGAACGCAGCTCACTTTCCAGCTCACACTCTCAAACACCTAGATCCCCTGAACGCAGCCCACTTTCCAGCTCACACTCTCAAACACCTAGATCCCCTGAACGCAGCTCACTTTCCAACTCACACTCTCAAACACCTAGATCCCCTGAACGCAGCCCACTTTCCAGCTCACACTCTCAAACACCTAGATCCCCTGAACGCAGCTCACTCTCCAGCTCACTTTCCAACTCACACTCTCAAACACCTAGATCCCCTGAACGCAGCTCACTTTCCAACTCACACTCTCAAACACCTAGATCCCCTGAACGCAGCCCACTTTCCAGCTCACACTCTCAAACTCCTAGATCCCCTGAACACAGCTCACTCTCCAGCTCACTTTCCAACTCACACTCTCAAACACCTAGATCCCCTGAACGCAGCTCACTCTCCAGCTCACTTTCCAACTCACACTCTCAAACACCTAGATCCCCTGAACGCAGCTCACTTTCCAGCTCACACTCTCAAACACCTAGATCCCCTGAACGCAGCTCACTTTCCAACTCACACTCTCAAACACCTAGATCCCCTGAACGCAGCTCACTTTCCAACTCACACTCTCAAACACCTAGATCCCCTGAACGCAGCTCACTTTCCAACTCACACTCTCAAACACCTAGATCCCCTGAACGCAGCTCACTTTCCAGCTCACTTTCCAACTCACACTCTCAAACACCTAGATCCCCTGAACGCAGCCCACTTTCCAGCTCACACTCTCAAACACCTAGATCCCCTGAACGCAGCCCACTTTCCAGCTCACACTCTCAAACACCTAGATCCCCTGAACGCAGCTCACTTTCCAGCTCACACTCTCAAACACCTAGATCCCCTGAACGCAGCCCACTTTCCAGCTCACACTCTCAAACACCTAGATCCCCTGAACGCAGCCCACTTTCCAGCTCACACTCTCAAACACCTAGATCCCCTGAACGCAGCTCACTTTCCAGCTCACACTCTCAAACACCTAGATCCCCTGAACGCAGCCCACTTTCCAGCTCACACTCTCAAACACCTAGATCCCCTGAACGCAGCTCACTTTCCAACTCACACTCTCAAACACCTAGATCCCCTGAACGCAGCCCACTTTCCAGCTCACACTCTCAAACACCTAGATCCCCTGAACGCAGCTCACTTTCCAACTCACACTCTCAAACACCTAGATCCCCTGAACGCAGCCCACTTTCCAGCTCACACTCTCAAACTCCTAGATCCCCTGAACACAGCTCACTCTCCAGCTCACTTTCCAACTCACACTCTCAAACACCTAGATCCCCTGAACGCAGCTCACTCTCCAGCTCACTTTCCAACTCACACTCTCAAACACCTAGATCCCCTGAACGCAGCTCACTTTCCAACTCACACTCTCAAACACCTAGATCCCCTGAACGCAGCCCACTTTCCAGCTCACACTCTCAAACACCTAGATCCCCTGAACGCAGCTCACTCTCCAGCTCACTTTCCAACTCACACTCTCAAACACCTAGATCCCCTGAACGCAGCTCACTTTCCAACTCACACTCTCAAACACCTAGATCCCCTGAACGCAGCCCACTTTCCAGCTCACACTCTCAAACACCTAGATCCCCTGAACGCAGCTCACTCTCCAGCTCACTTTCCAACTCACACTCTCAAACACCTAGATCCCCTGAACGCAGCTCACTCTCCAGCTCACTTTCCAACTCACACTCTCAAACACCTAGATCCCCTGAACGCAGCTCACTTTCCAGCTCACACTCTCAAACACCTAGATCCCCTGAACGCAGCTCACTTTCCAACTCACACTCTCAAACACCTAGATTCCCTGAACGCAGCCCACTTTCCAACTCACACTCTCAAACACCTAGATCCCCTGAACGCAGCTCACTTTCCAACTCACTCTCTCAAACACCTAGATCCCCTGAACGCAGCTCACTTTCCAACTCACACTCTCAAACACCTAGATCCCCTGAACGCAGCTCACTTTCCAGCTCACTTTCCAACTCACACTCTCAAACACCTAGATCCCCTGAACGCAGCCCACTTTCCAGCTCACACTCTCAAACACCTAGATCCCCTGAACGTAGCTCACTCTCCAGGTCCCAATCACCTGATTTCTATTTAGTTCAGTTCTTTGCACCCCATCATTGTGAGGTTTTGTTTGTTTTGTGACACACTTCTATTCAGACCTCTGTTCTTTTACCTGTAATTTTGATCCTCCCGTGTATGATAGTTTTTGCCTGCCTCACTAACGATGCCTTTTGCCTATTCCCTGCCTGTACTTTAGCCTATCGGATTTCCTGTTATCAACCTATTGCCTGATCTCCCGGATGACGTTACTAGCCTTTTCCCTGCCTGTTCTGCTGCACTGTTGGACCCCTTGTGTATGACCTTCTGCCTGCCCCTGGGTCCAGATACCTGCTTCCTCCTGTGGTCCTTTGCAATAAACACCTGCCTCGCCCTGCGCTTGAAACCAGCTCTCTGTCTCCTCTCGTGTTCATTACCACGGCACCAGTGCAATGAGTGGAGCTTACTCAGGTGTTCCAAAGCGTATTTCAGGCCGAGAGTCTAATGCTTCTTCTTGTAGTTCATTATGAGTTTTAGTTGATAAAAGGATCTCTCTGCAGAGGCGACAGTTACAGGGATGGTAAAAATAGATTGATTGCTATAGCAACATCATTGAAACTGGGCAGAAGGGAGTGGTGCTTAAAGTACAGCAGTTCTGCAACATCTTTAATTGAGCCTCTTGTTCTCCTTAATTGCCACGTTACGGAAAGAGACTAACTGTATAGGGAACTCTGGGGACAGGTCGTCTGGATTCTGGACAGACATAAATTGGCAGATATTAATAACAGATGTTCATCTTTAGCGGACAATAGTTCTTGAGGGCTTTAATTTCTTTAATAATTTATAGATAACCTGGTGAACCGGCATTTGAGTTTGGTTGCAATAAAAACATATAGAGAGATTTTACCAGCTAAATTTACTGAGAACACATTCTCATTTACAGTAACAACCTGGGGAGTAGTTACAAGGGAGAGGGGGAATGAGACAATTGGAAGCTGGGAATAATTAGGTGGCCATGATGGTATGAGGGCCAGATTGGGAATTTAGCCAGTTCACCAGGGTTTATAACCTTACTCTTACGATAAGTGCCATGGGATCTTTAGTGACCCAGAGAGTTAGGACACCTGTTTAACATCCAAGCCAAAATACACCACCCTATACAGGGAAATGTCCCCAATCACTGCCTTGGGATATTTTTGGGGGACCAGAGGAAAGAGTGTCTCCTACTGGCCCTCCAACACCACTTCCAACAGCATCTGGTCTCTTATCTAGGACCCACCCTGCTTAGCTAGAGGCAAGCCAGCAATAGTATGCAGCCTGGTAGGGTGCTGGTGACATTAACAGTCCATTATCTCTGGTAAATATTGGCATGCATCATTTAAGGCTAAGCTTAAATTGTGTGCAGCGCAGTGGACATGTAATGCACAATGTCTCAGGAAAGACTGTCTGGGTTGGGAATACTCAGCATAGAAAACAGTCAGGTCTGCAACCTGGACCTACAGATGCATATCTCCTCCTATAAGTAATGACTGTACTGTGAATTACATTTTTTCTAAACATGAACGATCCCAATTTGCTTTAAACATTCACATTCTAGTTGATGCACTTATCCTGAGAAACAATCAGTATTAAGTTCCTTGCTCAAGCTGGCTCGTGGATTTGAACCAGTGACCTTTCGGTTACTGGTCCAACATTCTTAACCACTATGCTAATACCAGTCCATCCCACAGGTAATCATGGGGACATGGTCAATTACTTAAAGCCCACACTCTCACAAGCTATTCATTACAATTATGTACCTCGCGATGGATTTAAACAGATTGACTGTCAATGTGAGAAAGAGAGACATTGCCAATTCTTCCATGAAACCTGAGAAATATGGCTATGCAGATTGACCCATAACTCTCTCTCATTCACACACATACGCTCACAAGCTCATACACACACACACACACACACACACACACACACACACACACACACACACACACACACACACACACACACACACACACACACACACACACACACTCCTTCCATGCATTAGCTCCTGCTCTGAAGAGAGACAGAGAGATCAGTGTTTTTACTGTGAGCTCCATGGAAATGACCATTCCACATCTAATGGAGTAAAAAAAACACATTGACTGACTGGGCCTGGGAGGGTATGTTTTCAGGTTCCACAAAACCAACCTCCAGGTCCTACACCAATATATTCCTATCAGCGGAGGCTAGTGGGAGGAGCCATTGGAGGACGAACTCATGTTATGGCTGGAATGGAATTAATGGAACAGAGTCAAACGTGATTTTCATACGTTTGGTGTTTGATACCAATCCATTAATTCCATTCCAACTATTACAATGAGCCCATCTTTCAATAGTTCCTCCCACCAGCCTCCACTGATTCCTATGTATTTGTATGTCTGGCTGAGATTCCTTCCGTTGCTGTGGAGGAAATGTGGTAGTAATTAGTCAGTTATTCATTCCAGCCATAGTTGTTGAAACCCCAGTGGTCAGCTGACACGTGTCTCGCCCTGAGGGAGAATGACGGACCACGGTCCATGTGTATGGTCCTGTTCTGCAGGCTTGGAGATGGACCACCACTGACCACTTATATAGTGTAGGAACAACTGAGTTCACTTGAGTTTCAATGCATTTTCAACTCCTTACTGAAGACCTCTTCTCTATTCCTCACTGAAAGCCCATCCCAGTCTAGCCTCCTCTCTACACATGACACTCAAACCACAGAGCAGAACTTGGGTCATTTGATGGTCCACCAGCTCAGAACATTCATCAGATAGGTGGGAAATGAGTTCCAGAATTTCTTTATATGCAAAAACGTTTCCATAGAATTAGAAGTGAATCATCATCAATAGTAGAGATTCCATTGGCTGAGGTAATTACACTAGGAGGCTCTCCTCTTTCCAGCTTGTGATTGGTTCCACAGACTGTTTCACAGAGCAGGGCCTCATCAAAGGGAATCATTGGAGCTAAAGGACAGACAAATGGTTGAATAGATGAACTGGATGGATCAACAGGCAAACATAAGGCCTGTTCCAAACCCCTCAGAGTCAATGAGAGGGTATTCTTTACACATGTGCAAGAACAAGCACGCACATGCACGCACACACATACACACACACACACCATTTCAGGCCTCATGAACATTGTGAAATCAGCTCCATCAACTCCCAAATGTTTTTAGGATGGCTTTGAACACTCTCACAATGGAGCTCACTGCATCACTGTCTCGCTTTAACTACCAATTGACAAAGTAGACTAAAGGCAGACTAAATGGAGGGACACACACACACACACACACATACCACCCCCTACCAACACTAAACAGTGGGGAGTTTCTGATTCTTCCTCAATCTGAAAAGTGTTGGTAATTTATTCAGTCCCTTCAAGATTAAGAGGAATTTCTTTGTGATATTTGCGGGCAAAATGTTTGATTCTGCTGCGGCAATTCTGAAAGTAACAGATCTATAGTGAAGATCAACGCCTCCATCTAGTGGACATAATCTGTAAGTAACATTTACAGAACAGAGTAACCAAAAAGCACACATGGATTTAAAGTTGTGTTTAATCAAAGAGAATGACCAGTTACACAAGGTTACAGTGAATGGTAATGTTACTGCATGCTATATTAGACACACATTGCTGATGGTTGTGAAATCTCAAGGCCATCAGACTGTTAAATAGCCATCACTAGCCGGCTTCCGCCCAGTACCCTGCCCTGAACTTGGTCACTGTCACTAGCTGGCTGCCATCCATTTACTCAAGCCTGGACCTTAACGGCTGCTGCCCTATGTACATAGACATGGAACACTGGTCACTTTAATAATGTTTACATACTGTTTTACCCATGAAGTGCTTCGAAAGGCTGGTCATGGCTCAGATCAACACCATTATCCCAGAAACCCGAGACCCACTCCAATTTGCATACCACCCCAACAGATCCACAGATGATGCAACCTGGACAAAAGGAACGCCTATGTGAGAAGGCTGTTCATTGACTACAGCTCAGCGTTCAACACCATAGTGCCCTCAAAGCTCATCACTAAACTAAGGACCCTGGGACTAAACACCTCCCTCTGCAACTGGATCCTGGACTTCCTAACGGGTCACCCCCAGGTGGTAAGGGTAGGTACCAATACATCCGTCACGCTGATCCTCACACAGGGACCCCTCAGGTGTGTGTGCTCAGTCCCCTCCTGTACACCCTGTTCACTCATGACTGCATGGCCAGGTACAACATCATTAAGTTTGCCAATGACACAACAGTGGTAGGCCTGATCACTGATGACGACGAGACAGCCTATAGGGAGGAGGTCAGAGAACTGGCCGTGTGATGACCGGACAACAACCTATCCCTCAACGTGATCAAGACAAAGGAGATGATTGTGGACTACAGGAAAAAGAGGACAGAGCACGCCCCCATTCTCATTGACGGGGCTGCAGTGGAGCAGGTTGAGAGCTTCAAGTTCCTTAGCGTCCACATCACCAACAAACTAACATGGTCTAAGCACACCAAGACAGTCATGAAGAGGGCATGACAAAACCTATTCCCCCTCAGGAGAATGAAAAGATTTTGCATGGGTCCTCAGATCCTCAAAAGGTTCTACAACTGCACCATCCTGACTGGTTGCATCACTGCCTGGTATGGCAACTGCTCGGCCTACGACCGCAAGGCACTACAGAGGGTAGTGCGAACGGCCCAGTACATCACCGGGATCAAGCTTCCTGCCTTCCAGGACCTCTACACCAGTCGGTGTCAGAGGAAGGCCCTAAGAATTGTCAAAGACTCCAGCCACCATAGTCATAGACTGTTCCCTCTGCTACCGCACGGCAAGCGGTACCGGAGAGCCAAGTCTAGGTCCAAGAGGCTTCTAAATAGCTTCTATCCCCAAGCCATAAGACCCCCGAACACCTAATCAAATGGCTAGATGATATCATGAGGATATATTGTGGATATATTGAAGCAACATCTCAAGACATCCCCCCCCCCCCCCACACCCCACCCACCCACCCTCTTTTACACCACTGCTACTCTGTTGTTATCTATGCATAGTCACTTTAATAACTCTACCTACATGTACATACTACATCAACTAACCGGTGCCCCAGCACACTGACTCTGTACCGATACCCCCCTGTATATAGTCTCGCTATTGATACTTTACTGCTGCTCTAGAATTACTTGTTACTTTTATTTCTTATTCTTATCTGGATTTTTTAACAGCATTGTTGGTTAAGGGCTCATAAGTAAGCATTTCACTGTTCACCTGTTGTATTCAGCACATGAGACAAAAACAATTTGATTTGATTTCATATGTACAGTTGAAGTCGGAAGTTTACATACACCTTAGCCAACTACATTTAAACTCTGTTTTTCACAATACCTGACATTTAATCCTAGTAAAAATTCCCTGTCTTAGGTCAGTTAGTATCACCACTTTATTTTAAGAATGTGAAATGTCAGAATAATAGTAGAGAAAATGATTTATTTCAGCTTGTATTTCTTTCATCACATTCCCAGTGGGTCAGAAGTTTACACTCAATTAGAATTTGGTAGCATTGCCTTTAATTTGTTTAACTTGGGTCTAAAAACCTGACTCAGTTTCGGGTAGCCTTCCACAAGCTTCCCACAATAAGTTGGGTGAATTTTGGCTCATTCCCCCTGACAGAGCTGGTGTAACTGAGTCAGGTTTGTAGGCCTCCTTGCTTGCACATGCTTTTTCAGTTCTGCCCACAAATGTTCTATGGGATTGAGGTCAGGGCTTTGTGATGGCCACTCCAATACCTTGACTTTGTTGTCCTTAAGCCATTTTGCCACAACTTTAGAAGTATGCTTGGGGTCATTGTCCATGTGGAAGACCATTTGTGACCAAGCTTTAAATTCCTGACTGATGTCTTGAGATGTTGCTTCAATATATCCACAATATATCCTCATGATATCATCTATTTTGTGAAGTGCACCTGTCCCTCCTGCAGCAAAGCACCCCCACAAAATGATGCTGCCACCCCCGTGCTTCACGGTTGGGATGGTGTTATTGGGCTTGCAAGCCTCCCCCTCTTTCCTCCAAACATAACGATGGCAAACAGTTCCATTTTTGTTTCATCAGACCAGAGGACATTTTTCCAAAAAGTACAATCTTTGTCCCCATGTGCAGTTGCAAACCGTAGTCTGGCTTTTTTATGGCGGTTTTGGAGCAGTGGCTTCTTCCTTGCTGAGCGGCCTTTCAGGTTATGTCGATATAGGACTCGTTTAACTGTGGATATAGATACTTTTCTACCTGTTTCCTCCAGCATCTTCACAAGGTCCTTTGCTGTTGTTCTGGGATTGATTTGCACTTTTCACACCAAAGTGCATTCATCTCTAGGAGACAGAACGCGACTCATTCCTGAGCGGTATGAAGACTGCATGGTCCCTTGGTGTTTATACTTGCATACAATTGTTTGCACAGATGAACGTGGTACCTTCAGGCGCTTGGGATTTGCTTCCAAGGATGAACCAGACTAGTGGAGGTCTACAATTTTATTTCTGAGGTCTTGGTTGATTTCTTTAGATTTTCCCATGATGTCAAGCAAAGAGGCACTGAGTTTGAAGGTAGGCCTTGAAATACATCCACAGGTACACCTCCAATTGACTCAAATGATATCAATTAGCCTGTCAGAAGCTTCTCAAGCCATGACATCATTTTCTGGAATTTCCCAAGCTGTTTAAAGGCACAGTCAACTTAGTGCATGTAAACCTTCTGACCCACTGGAATTGTGATACAGTGAAATAATCTGTATGTAAACAATTGTTAGGAAAATGACTTGTGGCATGCACAAAGTAGATTCCCTAACCGACATGCCAAAACTATAGTTTGTTAACAAGAATTTTGTGGAGTGGTTGAAAAATGAGTTTTAATGACTCCATCTTAAGTGTATGTAAACTTCCGCCTTCAACTGTGTATTCTGTATTCTAGTCTAGGCCAACTTATTAAACTATTGCTGTACATTCACTATTTTATCCTACGTATTCAGATATACTACATATTCAATCCACATACTGTCCATAATACATATATACATATACATCCACATATACGTCTCATCACACAAAAACACATCTATAATTTTGAATTCCATTACTTTACTTTTAGATTCTTGTGTATTGTTAGATACTACTGCAGTGTTGTATTTCTCTACACCCTCAATAAAATCTAAGATAGGCAATCCCAAAAAATAACTAATTATTGATGATAGGTGCTAACATGAACACAGAAGGACCACTAGAGGGTATCAGTGAGGTTTTCCACATTTCCCCATTCTCCTCTAGAACCTTAGAACGATCCACGTAGAAAGTGCCATATTGACCCCATTCCTGATTCCAATTGGACCATTCATTTTAGATGGACATGTGCTTGTTTATGAGTAGACTGGCAGAGAAGTTAAAGACAGAGAGCCAGGGAGGGGGCAGCATGGCCAGAACTAGAATGACACCCCAGCGTTAAAGAGCCTTGGAGGTCAGTTGTTTTTCCTAAGAATGGTCAAGCTCAAGGCAACACACTTGAAGGAAATGAGAGACAAAGAAAACAGAGGCTTCACTACAGACCTGGGTTCGATCCCACACTGTGTCACAGCTGGCCGTGACCGGGAGATGACGCACAATTTGCCCAGCGACATCCGGATTAGGGGAGGGTTTGGTCGGCCGGGATGTCGTTGTCCCATCGCGCTCTAGCGACTCCTTGTGGCGGGCCGGGCGCCTGCAAGCTGACCTCGGGCACCTGCATGCTGACCTCGGTCGCCAGTGGTATGGTGTTTCTTCCCACACATTTGTGTGGCTGGCTTTTGGGTTAAGCGAGCAGTGTGTCAAGAAGCAGTGCGGCTTGGCAGGGTTGAGTTTTGGAGGATGCATGGCTCTTGACCTTCGCCTCTCCCGAGTCCGTATGCGAGTTGCAGGGATGGGACAAGACTGTAACTACCAATTGGGGTGAAAAAGGGCTAAAAGTATAATAAATAAAAATAAAAATAATACAAATGTAAAAAAAAATATATATATAAGTCTCTTCTTTAAGACAAGGTTGCAGTCCTATTTCCTGACCCCCACGTACCTGTGACCCTGGATGTTCTTCACAGCATGCTCAGTCCAGTGTGATCCTCTCAGGCAGTAACACTACAACAGGGTCACAATCATCAGGATCTACCTCAGTGGTCAGGTGGGCCTTGAACTTCTCTGCCCTCTTCTGAAGGGTGCCGTTCACCCCAGGCCCACTGGCAAACTGGAAGAAGTCCTGACGGAGAGAAGGGAAATGGAGAGCAAGTTAGACACGAGTCACACCGTAACAAACGCTGGCTGTGTGCAGCAGATTCAACATGTAGAATTATCAGGAAATGAATAGAAAATTACGGACTGTGTTCTGTGGTCAGATGTGATAGGATGGCCACCTGCTGCTTTTAACCAATTTACGGTGCGGTCTGTTTTGTCTTCTAGAACTGGGGAAGATATTCTATAATACAGACATCAGTAATGATGGGGTTTCATTGATGCCAGCTCACCTGTAACGTGGAGGTGAGGTAGTTGTCCTGAGACACAATGTCCACAGAGAAGTCTGTAGGTATCTCTCCCAGCTGCTGGTAGAGCACAGCGATGACGCCCAGGTATAGAGCCGGGCTCTCACTACGACACAGCAGGGCCAGCAGATGCTTCCCGTGCTCAAAGCCCTCGTACGTACACGGTCCCAATGAGAAAATACACAAATGCAAACTGCAGCTCACCTGGGGAGAGGGAAAGGCATAGGAGAGAAACAGAGAGAGGCAATCAGAAAGACAGTTCATTACCAGGTTATTTTACAGCTCTTAGAGCAAAGGCTGTAGTTGTCAGATGTCCTATTAAATATGGTTTATAGTGGTTGAGGATAGGCGCCTGAGGCAAAAAGACATATGACTACAGCATGGTTGCAATCATGTCAATTCAAATGTCTAAGCCCCAATCTCCTTTGATGTTTCGCAATCTATAACGTCTAGTCTAAGTTCCTATTCACTTTATCTTCTCCATAAATCCACATAAATCTGTAAAATATATCACATAGATCTTACTTCCGCTTCACCTAGCTCATTGAGTGGTTGCTGCTGGTGGTGTTTCTCCAACAGAATGTCCAGGGCATGAAGTGGCAAGAAAAAGTATGTTAACCCTTTGGAAATAAATCTAAGATTTCTGCATAAATTGGTAATAAAATGTTATCTGATCTTCATCTAGGTCACAGCAATAGACAAACACAGTCTGCTTAAACTAATAACACACAAACCATTATACGTTTTCATGTCTTTATTGAACACACCGTGTAAACATTCACAGTGCAGGGTGGGAAAAGTATGTGAACCCTTAGATTTAATAACTGGTTAACCCGCCTTCGGCAGCAATAACCTCAACCAAACGTTTTCTGTAGATGCGGATCAGACATGTAGGAGGAATTTTGGACCATTCCTCTTTACAAAACTGTTTCAGTTCCACAACATACTTGGGATGTCTGGTGTGAACTGCTCTCTTGAGGTCATGCCACAGCATCTCAATCGGGTTGAGGTCAGAACTTTGACTGGGCCACTCCAGAAGGCGTATTTTCTTCTGTTGAAGCCATTGTGTTGTTGATTTTCTTCTGTGTTTTTGGTTGTTGTCCTGTTGCATCACCAAACTTCTGTTGAGCTTCAATTGGTGGACAGATAGCCTAACATTCTCCTGCTTAAATAAAGGTTACTTATTTATTTTTTATTTTTTATTGTTGAAAAATTTGGGAATTCATTTTTCCGTCAATGATAACAAGCTGTCCAGGCCCTGAGGCAGCAAAGCAGCCTCAAACCATGATGCTCCCTCCACCATACTTTACAGTTGGGATGAGGTTTTGATGTTGGTGTGCTGTGCATATTTTTCTCCACATATAGTGTTGTATGTTCCATTCAAACAACACAACTGTAGTTTCATCTGTCCACAGAATATTTTGCCAGTAGCGCTGTGGAACATCCAGGTGCTCTTTTGCAAACTTCAAACGTGCAGCAATGTTCTTTTTGGACATCAGTGGCTTCTTCCGTGGTGTCCTCCCATGAACACCATTCGTGTTTAGTGTTTTACGTATCGTAGACTCATCAACAGAGATGTTAGGTTGTTCCAGAGATTTCTGTAAGTCTTTAGCTGACACTCTGGGATTCTTCTTAACCTCATTGAGCATTCTGCACTGTGCTCTTGCAGTCATCTTTGCAGGACGACCACTCCTAGGAGAGCAACAACAGTGCTGAACTTTCTCCATTTATAGACAATTTGTCTTATCGTGGACAGATGAACATCAAGGCTTTTAGAGATACTTTTGTAACACTTTCCAGCTTTATGCAAGTCAACATTTCTTAATCTTGGGTCTTCTGAGATCTCTTTTGTTCAAGGCATGGTTCACATCAGGCAATGCTTCTTGTGAATAGCAAAGTCAAATTTGTTTTGACTTTGCTATTCAGCTCTAACCAACATCTCCAATCTTGTCTCATTGATCGGACTCCAGAAACGCTGACACCTGACTCCAGATACAGTGGCTTGCGAAAGTATTCACCCCCTTGGCATTTTTCCTATTTTGCCTTACAACCTGGAATTAAAATTGATTTTGGGGGAGGTTTGTATTATTTGATTTACACAACATGCCTACCACATTGAAGATGCAAAAAGTCAATATACTGTAAGGTGACTCACCTTTTGTAGCAATTACAGCTGCAAGTCACTTGAGGTATGTCTCTGTAAGCTTGGCACATCTAGCCACTGGGAGTTTTGCCCATTCTTCAAGGTAAAACTGTTCCAGCTCCTTCAAGTTGGATGGGTTCCGCTGGTGTTTTGTGTGTGTTCCTGTTTTGTTTTGTCTTGTTTTCCCACACACCCTCTTTACATCCCCTCATTACTCTACGTGTATATTATCCTCTGTTCCCCCCCTGTCTGTGTGTGGTATTGTTCGTTCGTTACGTGTGTGACGCTTCAGGCTGGCTTTGTGCATTGTTGTGTATTGTTGTAACCCGTGGTTTTGTTATTTGTACCTATTTGTGTATTTGTGCGCTATCGCTTTTTCCCTTGGGCCGGTGTGTTGTGAAGCAGTTTGCGTCCATCTGTTTTCCTCTGCCTGAATAAAGTGTACCTGTTCACTCATCTCTGCTTTCCTGCACCTGACTTCCAACCAGTTGCGCACACTCTGACAGGAATGAATACTTTTGCAAGGCACTGTAGCTTTTGGAGAAGTCATTAGCCTAGGGGTTCACATACTTTTTCCAACCTACACTGTGAATGTTTAAAGGATGTATTCAATATAGACAAGAAAAATACAATAATTTGTGTGTTATTAGTTAGCACACTATGTTTGCCAATTATTGTGACTTACATGAAGATCAGGTCAAATTTGATGACCAATGTATGCAGAAATCCAGGTAATTCCAAAGGGTTCACATACTTTTTCTTGCCACTGCAGCTCAGGTCTGGGCTATACTGAGTGATCTGGGCTGGGGTGGCTCCAGGAGGCTAGGTCTGCCTGGGGATGGGGGAGAACCTCAGCTCAGTCCCATCTCTTGGCTTCATCCTGTGCAGCCTGTCCTGCTCCTCCTTCATGGTCTGACACTTATCGTTCCTAGGCAGGTTCTGTTCCTCACGGGTCTTGGTGTTTGAGATAAAGTTATGGGATTAGGTTGTTGATGGCACACATACAACCCAGGAGAAGCTGCAACCTTGTGGCTAGCTCCTGGTTCACCCAGGCAGTTAGGGAGACACATTTGTACATCAGCTCGTACTGGTAGGGGCCCAGGAAAGGGTCAAGGTCTTGTAGGCCCACCCAGACCCAGCCCACCTCCTCTTCATTCTGGGAGGCAGAGAAGTCCAGATCCTCCTCTTTGGGGTCCCAGTTGGCCAGACAGATCTCGCTCTTTCAGAGGCCTTTTTTAGGGCCTGTTTCACCCCAAGGTCTGGTGCGTTGGAGGAACAGTAGTGGAGGAAGTGGAGGCCTGGTGGGATCATCTTCACCCCCTGGAAGCAAGACCCGACCTGCCAGCTCTTGTAATTTATACCGAGCTCTGTGCCCTCGGGAACGCTCCATAACAACCAGGGTTGCCCCCTCCTCAAACAACCCCCATGCCACCTCAGGATTTATCATTCATCCATGTTTCTCAAACGTAACATTTTGAAGATGTTGCAAATGTCAAGTTTCTAAGTGTTTAAGGTTAGGTTTGGCCATTATCTCTGAAATTGTAAGGGTTAAGTTTAGACATTAACTCTGAATGGTAAGGTAAGGGTTAAGGTTTGGGATAGGCTTTAAACAAAAATCTCAAAAACAACTTTATATTGCTGGTTTCGAATTTACAACCTTTGGAATCAAAGGCAGATGATTATGTTAGGCATTAACTCCGAATGATCCACGTAAGAGTAAAGGTTTGTGATAGGCTTAAAACAAAACTCTCAAAAGTAACCTTCTATTGCTGGATTCGTACTTGCAACCTTTGAACTAAGACGCATGTAGCTACATACACCTGCCATCCCTGTCCACGCAGCTCTAGCAAAATCAAAACCTAATTGAAGGTAAAAAACGGTCACTATTGCCCCCTAGTGACCGGCTTTCATGTATGTGAACTGACGGATGGAAGTCGAATACTGATTTGTATCCAGTGCTCAAAACCCCCTAGAGTCGATTTAGCGTGATTTAGCGTAATTGTAAAATCCCCATCAAAATCTGTGGCCCGTTAAATTAGCGATATCAGTTTTTTGTATGGGTACCAGTGAACAAAATGAATGGAAATATATGGAGATTGTTTAGTGCCTAAAATAAGAGGTTAAATACATGTAAATATATATATATATATATATATATATGTATATACTGTCATTCTACTCTATATATATTTGTGTCCTGATCATTCTTATATGTCTCAGATATAGGACAGACATTCCTTTAGAATGTATTTTCTTACTGATAATCTATGTATGAAGCTGTTGGTCAACGTGTTTCTATGGGCTAATAGCAGTAAGGCCAAATTCAATGTTTCATCAAACAAAAATATTTTGATACCTTAAGGGGTTCTAAAATTGTAAATCAAATAGCTAAATGATCCTTGGTATGACCATATTGAAGTAGACATTTAAAATGGTTAGGTTTAAGTTTATGGTATGGACGTCCCAAGGATCCAGGATAGCACTAACAGTGCTACAGAGTTCATGTAAACATGACTGTGCATGTGGAATTTCTTTCCCAACAGAAACAAAAACCTAAAATGAGAAACGTTCTGGAAGTTATGCAACTTGGGGAGTTTCTTGTTTTTTGTCCATTTTGTTAACAATTTCTTATAACAAGAGAACTAAACAATAGGTCTCTAGTAATGGCCCATGTTTCGATCATTACAGGAATAAACAACCAATAATGCAGTTTAAGAAACCTTTATCAGTGGGCATCTTGAATACATTTCATAGAACAACAAATGTATCTATCGGTTTCACAAAAACAATATCTGGATTGTGAGATAGCTAAGAGTTATAAAATGTGTGTGCACCAAGGTATTACAAGTAAATATCTTCACTGCATTGTAAAACCATCCTCTAACAACCATAATTAATGGGGGGAACTCAGTCGGGTCTCAACTTACTGCTGAGAGTAAGAATAGTAGATTACACAAGGTGCAATTTCAACATGTGGTTGTGCATCAGCAGTCACTTAATTAGCCCAAGTCAGGTAAACATTTTTAGATTGGCAAGTTAGTCTAGCGGCTAGCTATCTAAACTTATAGTAAGCATGATCAGTTCGGTTTTTTTGTGGCCCCCGCCCACATCAAAGTGGCCCATCCCTGATCTATGGTGACCTATAGCTTATACGTGTGGGACTATACAGACAAGAAGTAAAAGGTCATAAACAGAGGCCTATGCCTGACATACAAACTGTCATTCTACTCTACAAAATAAGCTTTTTTGAAACAATTTTGATAAAAAAGAAAAACATATTTTTTTAGAATTATTTTGTGGGTGTGTACAAACTCTGCAGCTTCTGCCAACAGTTTATCAGTGCCCTGATGAGTCTCATCCTCTTCCTGTTCTTTCCCTTCGTCCTCTGGGCAGTCACACACAGCGCTGTTCTCTTCTGTTTCCTCACCTTAAAGAAAGGAAAGGCAAAACATTGAGGATCCATCTCATCTCATTACATCGTCGTTGACTGATATACATCATTTATACACATTAACTATCATTATTAAAAAATGAATCGTATGTAACAAAAAGCATTCGCCAGAACCATAGTGAAACCTAGCCCTGTCTTTAAAGCAGCCTCACCAGGTCAGTGTGCCTGCAGTTCTGTCTGATCAGCACTGCCATCATCTCCACTGGCTTCTTCATGGCCCGCTGCTCTCTGCTGCCCCGCCCGTGTTCCTGATCCCAGCCCTGACACAGGAATTGCTCTGTCATACCATGGATGGAGCGCAACACGTGCTGCAGCTGCCATAATGAAGCATGGGAAAACAGTGAATTATTAGGCATACTGTCAAATAAGACATACGCGTTGGAAATACATTTTGTATAATGATTGTGTTGTCATCTGCAATTCACATTTTTATTTCATACATTCAAGAAATCAATCATTCATTCAATCAATCACTCAAACAAACAAACAAACAAACAAAGTTGTAATTGGAGTATAAGGCAAGGGGTAATTGTTTTCACAGAGGGGCATATTAGCTACATCCCCTGTCCATGGTGCTGAAACTGACACACAAACAAACACACACACACATTTGTTTTACTATCCTTGTGGGGAGCAAACAATTGATTTCCATTCAACATCCCATTTTCCCTAACCCTTAAACTAACCCTAACCTTAACCATAACCCCAAATCTAAAACTAATTTAAGCCTAAAATATCATTTTTCCTTGTGGGGACCTGCAAAATGACACTGACAATTTTCATTGTTTTACTATCCTTGTGAGGACTCCCAGTCCCCATAAGGACAGTAAAACCAAACATACAAACACACACACACACACACACACACACACACACACACACACACACACACACACACACACACACACACACACTACCTTTCCTGAGGGACAATGGTCCCTCCCTTTGGGTGTGTCAAAAGTGCCTGTCAGATTCTGTTCCAAGAAAACATACATGTCTGTTAGACAATAAAGGGATATACATGTTTTTAAAGGATATAGTATTCATAACAAATCAGTGAAGGCAGTCAAAAACAAGTATTCCACTGTACAGACTTGCCCTGCATAATATTTGTGTAGGCTCAAGCTAGTACCAGACGTTTTTCTGAAGTGTGAATTTTGCATCTGCCATTTTCCATAGTCAATATAACAGGTATAATAAATTAATAGTCACAACTAATAGTTATGTTTGAGATAAAGCCACTTTGATCTTGTGAACAACAGTAACACACTTTCAACGATTTGATGGCCCACATACCAAATTCTGAAGTTCAACGAAGATTAGTTCTCTGTACGTGCTGAGTATATCCGTGTAGTTGCACCTGCGCTTACTGTAGGAGACACCCAACAGCAGAAACACCACGACGCTACGGAGCACAGGCCCGTTCACATACTGAAAAATCAAGTAGTGTGTGAGTTAACACATACCTGCCAGTCAGCTTATTTTATTTCACATTAATTATTTGTAGATTTAATATGGAATGCGTCCTGCGCGCAATGCGCGTAATTGAAAGGTTATTCTTGGGCGCACGACATAAACTGTAAGTATATGTCTATATTTAATCATGATCAAACTATTCAACATGCAACAGTTCAGAACAGAGAGAAAACACTATAACATTAGTTGGTTTTATCTACATGAATGGACCCCATCTCCAAGTGTGCTTTCCATTGATCTAGGACAGCACCCATCGTTACGCAAGTATGCATCACATGTCAGAAGGGAATGGCCACCTACCATTTATCATTTTCTATAGGATGATCTCCAGACAAGCAAATCCGTGTCATCGGGAGCCAGCAGGAGCTGCGGGAGTTATTCGTGATCGGGCTGTGTACATTGTATCCAAAAGGTTAGTAGCCTATTTGGGTGTTTAAAAACGCTTTCATGGGTAAAGTCAACGCGTTGGCAAGCGGACCCAGGATGTGCAGAGATTTTTCCGAAGTTCCGTGGTTACCCAACATCGCCGAAATCCTACTGGCGTCTCTAGTTTCCCTCTCTGTCATGGGTTGCTAGCGGTGGGCTTAGGATTTCAGCAAACTCCAGTCCCATCAAGTCGAGGACAATTTCCACGATCAATCAATCACCTTTTTGGTTTCTTTCGGTTTCGTTGGAGAGATTATAGGAGCAGGGGAGCAACGTTGACAGGTTTAGGTTAGATGCTCCCCAATCAGCGGGCTAGGCTATGTACACTTTGGAGACCTTAAAATAGTTCTGGAAAACTGTCGTGCGTAATAGTATAATAATGCTGAAACTGTTGCTTTCAAACTGTTACATTACTAACCGTTGCATTCAAACTGTTCCATTCAAACTGTTACATTCCAGTCTATATACAAAGGAATGTCAAATTAATGCAAAAAAGCGTCTACTAAATGGCATATATTCATATTATTATTATTATTATTATTATTATTATTATTATTATTATATACAGTGGGGTCCCAAATTAGTTGATCCCTTGATAAAGATTAGCACAAAATACAATAAATAAATAATACAAGTACTGAGCTATATTGTATGCTAAAAAAACGGACAAATTATGTTATTTTATACTTACACAATTAATCAGAGAAAGAGATTTTGTTTAACAAGTAAGTAAAAAATATATTTTTAAAAGTACCCTCACCTTGCAAGCTCGAGGATAATGATACGAGTATTTTTCTAAAATGCTTGATGAGAATGGAGAACACATGGGAGGGATCTTAGACAATTTCTATATACAGAATCTTTCCAGATCATTGATATCCTTCGTCTGTGCTTATGGACTGAAAAATTATACTCAAACCACAGGTTTTTAAATGGGACTCAAGTCCGGAGACTGAGGTGGCCTTGCAAAATGTTGATTTTGTGGTGAATGAACCATTTCTTTGTGGATTTTATGTGTGCTTGGGGTTATAGTCTTGCTGGAAGATCCACTTGATTCACTTGGCGGAGGTTTTTGTCTGAAACAGGTTTTTGTCTAAAAGGTCGTAGTACTTGGTAAAGTCCTTGATGAGTCAGTCTGGTTGGGAGGGCTGCAATGATGTGTGGTTGGATTAAAGAATGTTTATGTCCAGTCGGTACTGGAACGTTTACTTTAGGCACAGATGGAATCAGCAAATCCCAACCCAGAACATTATGGGTGAAATGCCAAACTGATCTTATATCAGTGTCCAGACACACTGTCCACTTCATCTCTCATTGTGCTTACATCCAGAGACTGAATGCACACAAACAGACTACTTAGTATTTTTTGGGTGATTCTCACAAAAATGTAATTTTAAAGAGATATTCTTTGGATTTTTTTAAATCCACATTTTCATTTGGAGGAAAAAGAAGACACTATATTATATATACAAAAGTATGTGGACACCCCTTCGAATTAGTGGATTCGGCTGGAAACGGTGGAAACACGTTCTCTGGAGTGATGAATCATGCTTCAACATCTGGCAGTCCAGATTTGGTGGGTTTGGTGGATGCCAGGAGGATGCTATCTGCCCCAATGTACAGTGCCAACTATAAAGATTGGTGGAGGAGGAATAATGGTCTGGGGTGGTTTTTCATGGTTCTGGCTATGCACCTTAGTTCCAGTGAATGGAAATATTAACGCTACAGCATACAATGACATTCTAGACTTTTCTGTGCTTCCAACTTTGTGGCAACAGTTTGGAGAAGGCCCTTTCCTGTTTCAGCACGACACTGCCCCTGTGCTCAAAGCGAGGTCCATACAGAAAAGGTTTGTTGAGATCAGTGTGGAAGAACTTGACTGGCCTACACAGAGCCCTGACCATCACACACCTTTGGGATAAATTCGAACGCCGACTTTGAGCCAGGCCTAATCATCCAACATCAGTGCCCGACCTCACTAATGCTCTAGTGGCTGAATGGAAGCAAGTCCCCGCAGCAATGTTCTAACATCTAGTCAAAAGCCTTCCCAGAATAGTGGAGGCTGCTATAGCAGCAAAGGGGGGACCAACTCCATATTAATGCCCATGATTTTGGAATGAGATGCTCGACGAGCAGCTTTCCACATACTCGCCAGAGACCCAAAACGTGCAGAGGTGTACTGCCAGGAGATAAAGAAGCTTCAGACAGTAGGCTACGTGTCACTGGTGCCACCTGAGGTAGCTGAACGATCTACTGAGTCCTGGTTTATACCTACCATATTGTACATCACAATGGAAAAGATAGGATTGTGTTTAACTGTTCGTTCCAGCATATAGGACAGTCACTCAATGACCTTCTCCTCCCTGGACCGCCCTTGGGACCATCCCTGTCCTCCTCAGATTCTGTCAACATGCCGTAGCTGTAAGAAGTGACATCCCCTCTGCCGATGAAGCAAGAAACCTTGTTAATGTACTGCGGCAGTTGCTCCATACTATAGGCTTTTAGAAACACAGTTGGGCCAGCAATGTACCGGCTGTCATCGAGCACATACTGCCCAGGGCTAGATCAGAAAGCAGTGAACTGTAGCTTTCCCAAAGTAGCACGGCCCTCCAAGAACCAACCCCTTTGGCAACGTTGAAACTACCTCAGAGACTCCTTGAGATATAAGCACCACATTGTTTAGCTCTCCAAACCTACAATGAGGAATATCTACAGCATGCTTGCCCGTCAATACCACCCACTAGGCTACATCGTGCCTTTCACAACCCGAGCCAAGGTACTCGCCCAGGACCTGTGGAAAGAATGGATAGTTTGGGATGAGCCCATTCAACTTCCGAGCCTGCTGGACAGATGGCTTTTCTGGGAACAAGTGATTCCTGACCTTGTCCAGATGGAACTCACCAGAACTTACGCACCACCATATGCTGACAATCCAAAGTCAACCAGAGACCTCCACATATTCTGTGACGCGTCATAGAGATCATATGGCTCTGTTGCCTACATGCAGACTGTGGATGACCAGAAGCAGATGCACATTTCTTTCATTTTGGCCAGGTCTCGCATTGCACCAAAGAAGCAGCTGTCAGAAGAAGAGTGCTGCACTTACTGGGGCTCAGCTGGCCAGTGTCCTCCAAGCAGAACTCACCCTGCCCATCGAACAAGTCATCCTCTGGTCCGATTCAACTACAGTCCTTCATTGGCCCAAGTCAGAATCTTGTAGATACAGTACAAGGTCTTCATAGGAACTTGTGTTGCAGAGATTTAGAACCTTACGGATGTAGTCAACTGGAGGTACCGCATGTAGATACCGCGAACAACACTGCGGATGACATCACTTGGGGCAATACCTTGAAAGAGCTGGCCCAACCACATCGACGCACCAAGGCCCTGAGTTCCTCCAGCACTTAGAAGATAGGTGGCCTTCAATGCCTTCTGCTGACCCGGAGCCTGATGGCAGCCATCTGCAGACATGTGTCTGTCAGTTCCAGTCTTTAGCTCCTAACAACAACTCCCTACACGGGGAGGCCGATCCACTCTCCAGTTCAACCAGCGAAGCAGCAGACTACATAGCCACAGAGATCCTACTCCTGAAGCAAGTTCAGATGGAATCATTTCGTGAATAGGTCAAGGCCGTCATGTCAAACCGGTCTAACAGCCATCTGGGTCCCTCGTCTCCTGAGTATGATAAGGATTCAGGACTCCTTGGAGTTGGCGGTAGATTGCGAAGAGAAGAGCACCTGGAGATGGATGCTATGCACCCCATCGTCTTGGATCTGCATCATCCGCTGATCGAGTGACTCATTCAAGATTTCAACTAGACTCTCCTCCATCCCGGCCCAGAGAGGGTTGTGGCGGAACAGGGTCGTAGATACTGGATTCAGCGGGAAGGGAAGCTATCCGGAAGCTTCAGCACACCTGTTTGTGATCCCAAAGATGGCGCATCAAACCTGACGTTCCAAAGATGGCAGACCTACCTCCGGCTCTTCTGCATCTGTACAAGCCATTCTTCTACTCTCCCGTAGGGGATTATTTCGGACTATTCAACATAAAAATTGGATGTCGCATGGAAATGTGATGGGGCATCGTCTACAAATGCATGCCCAGCCACTGCACCCACCTGACCTCCAGCAGAGCCTGGATGCCAATGCCTTCCTGATGTCTCTAAGACGCTTCATTGCACGGCCTGCTGGGAAGAACACTCAGACTTACCTGATGGATGTATTAGGACTGCTGCTATCCTGGTCAAGGGTCAGACTTACCTACGACCAGTGGCCCAGCTGGTGCAGCTACCAGCCATCCTTGATGATGATGGGTCAGTTTGTTATATCTGGAGTACTTCTCCTGTCCTATTCGGTGTCCTGTGTGAATCTAAGTGTGCGTTCTCTAATTCTCTCCTTCTCTCTTTCTCTCTCTCGGAGGACCTGAGCCCTAGGACCATGCCCCAGGACTACCTGACATGATGACTCCTTGCTGTCCCCAGTCCACCTGGCTGTGCTGCTGCTCCAGTTTCAACTGTTCTGCCTTATTATTATTCGACCATGCTGATCATTTATGAACATTTGAACATCTTGGCCATGTTCTGTTATAATCTCCACCCGGCACAGCCAGAAGAGGACTGGCCATCCCACATATGCTCTCTCTAATTCTCTCTTTCTTTCTCTCTCTCGGAGGACCTGAGCCCTAGGACCATGCCCCAGGAATACCTGACATGATGACTCCTTGCTGTCCCCAGTCCACCTGACTGTGCTGCTGCTCCAGTTTCAACTATTCTGCCTTATTATTATTCGACCATGCTGGTCATTTATTAACATTTGAACATCTTGACCATGTTTTGTTATAATCTCCACCCGGCACAGCCAGAAGAGGACTGGCCACCCCACATAGCCTGGTTCCTCTCTAGGTTTCTTCCTAGGTTTTGGCCTTTCTAGGGAGTTTTTCCTAGCCACCGTGCTTCTTCACCTGCATTGCTTGCTGTTTGGGGTTTTAGGCTGGGTTTCTGTACAGCACTTTGAGATATCAGCTGATGTACGAAGGGCTATATAAAATAAATTTGATTGATTGATTGATGCAGAAGAACCTGTCACCTAGAACAGACTTTAAATTGGTCAGAAAGGAAATAATGTCCGAAACGGAGATTTGTAGGTGGCAAGCTGCACTTGGTAATGAACTAAACACTCTGCCTGCTTGTGATAGATGTAACGACATCACCAAGTTATTAAAGAGACAGGCTTTCTTACATAGCCGCCCAAATGTCTGCCACGACATTCTAACCAGATGGATTCATCAATGTGGGTGAATACCAGAACTGTAAGACCACATCTTGTATGGATAACTGGACAGTTAATTGGATATTCACAGCTGAGTGACATGGCACAGAATTGCAAACATTGTTAATCTTTAATCAACATTATAGAGCCCTAAACTGAGGAACTGTCTCTCTCACCATCTCTCAAATAAGAGTACAATCACGTCACCTACTCAATCAGTGTATAAATTCCAGAGGCATCAAACTCTAATTCAATGCCATTTAGCAGACAAAAGGGACTTAGTCATGTGTGCATGCATTTTACAGATGGGTGGTCCCGGCAATTAAATCCACTACCCTGGCATTGCAAGCACCATGCTCTACCAGCTGAGTTACCAATGACCACTGAACAATTAAGTATTTCTTGTAGTTAAATTATACACCAAATGTAGGCCACATTTTTAATCAGTAACAGGAGTGGAGAAATGTAATTCCTTTCTTTCAGCATCTTATGAGAATGAGTAGTTAGATAGGCCGACCGTCTGTAGAGGTGCTATCTTCATCAGCATCATAAAAGTGGATAGTATTTCAACCACATAAAAATATGCATCCAAGCTGAAATCTTACCAGGAACCTGTTGGGTCGTTTTCACAGCTTTCTATTGATGTCATTTGGACATAGAATTTTTTTGTGCATTTTCTCCCCAGTCTAGGGCAACATATAATGACAGAAGTTAAGCTATGTGTGTTGACAAGTTGACTAACAAATAGCCTACCAAAATGTTTATTTTTATTTTTATGCAGCCTACAGAGCATTTTCTAAATAAGCAGGATTAGGGTTGGTGCGGGCCTCAGATTTTCACTTTGTCCGATGTCAGGTGGTTGCGGATAGGTTATAAGCAAATGCGGGTGGATGAACAAACAGCTGACCCGCACACCACTAAAATGTACATAGGCTGAAGCATGGGGTTTGTCCATATGCATTTACACCATTGGACACAACATCCTAATTTGTTATTATTATTTATTCTAAATATGAATACTTTTTTTTATTACAAAGTATGTCATTGCCCTTTTAAGAAAACATTGCCCCTTTAAGAGTTCTGGTGAGCAGCTGTGCCTCAACAATGCTGGAAACACTGGATGTAAAAATGCATTTGTAAACAAAGCCACATGCACAATAGAAGGAGTAAAGAGATAAATGTGATAGCAATTGAAAACTGGCATCCCCAGCTTTCCAAATACATGAAGAATTGTAGAGCATTGACTGCAGGGTCAGAATGTTTCCCTTCTATGACTCTAGCAACTTGAATGTTCCTTGAGAGGAATATTGATCTTGCATAAAATGGGGCGGCAGGGTAGCCTAGTGGCTAGTTGGACTAGTAACCGGAAGGTTGCGAGTTCAAACCCCCGAGCTGACAAGGTACAAATCTGTCGTTCTGCCCCTGAACAGGCAGTTAACCCACTGTTCCCAGGCCGTCATTGAAAATAAGAATTTGTTCTTAACTGACTTGCCTGGTTAAATAAAGGTAAAGTAAAAAAATTTAAAAAAAGCCATGTAGGTAAATAGGTCAACTATTCTATTTTGGGGGGATCTGATTTTGTTATACTAACATCACATGGCAAAAATAGTAGCACTGGAAAGTTCCATCCTGAGTGATAAAGTATACACTTTGAATGACTTTGCCAGAAGTGACACCGCTGTGTGAGTTGAGAGCTGCAGTGATGCACATTACAGACTATTTAATTCCCTTTATCTGAAAATCATAGTGTCAGCGACAATCATGCGTGTCACTTCAGTGCACACAGCGTAATAGAGAAAATAAAAACATTTGTGAATATATTTCGTAGAACAGACATGCTTCTGTCTGTATTATGCGGTGTCATCTCCAAACCATGTATTGAGACAAATGACAGACAGTAGCCTACAAGTAGATGAAGAGAACTTGAGTGAACATGAAATGTATTTCAATATGATTGAAATAGGCCTTTAGCCTACTGTTTATATTGTAAACTGTCTAAACCTTTGGGAGGGTTGTATTCAGAAATGTCAAAACAGTCCAAAAAGAAATCATACATGTTTGAAGTGTCTGTCTTATAGGAGATATAAGAAAGGTCAGTAAATATTTTTGAAACACACATTTAACCCCTTCCATAAAACGTTTTAACCGGTACGGGGTTACCTTCGTATGAGTCCTGTAACACTTGTGGGATCATAGAGTAAAACGGAGAATATCATGGTGTTTGAGTCTCCCTTTCCGTTTGGGGTCATATTAGTTTGTAGCCCAAACCGTTCGGACACTACAGAGGTCTTCGTCTCCTGCTCTGACAAACATTACTACTGTAGCTCTACCACTTTCCACCGCAGATGCGAAAGACCGACATAGGCGAATGCGAAGATTGAAACGGAGTCCATACAAAAAAACATCTCTAGCTTTCAACAGACAGATTTTGATGGGGATGTTGGTATTATGTTAATTAGATTGATGCAGTCATCTCTGTATGTCGCTTGTTTGTATCAATTGCAAAGACAATGGCAACTTTGTATTTGTTGTCAACTTCGTTCTGAAGTTATTGGAGGTCCCAGAGAGATGGACCACCATGTGATTCTATGTTTAGCAGAGATCTTGTGTGTATAAAGTGACTTGGGAGGACTTTATGTTCTCCAAGTGGTCTGAGGCAGGCATTCACCTGGATAATTTCTCTTGGAAGAATAGTGTCGCATCCCTCCAATAGAGTTCCAGACAGTTGTAGAATTTATGCCAAGGTGCATTGAAGCTGTTCTGTCTCGTGGTGGCCCAACGCCCTATTTACAGACTTTATGTGGATGTTTCTATTGGAGGGATGCGATGTCAGAGGGAGGCCCCAACAATGGTCAAACAGTACCAGTGCACCTAGTTTGGAACCAACTAGACCCTGAACAGCTTCTACACCCAACCCATAAGATTGCTAAATAGCTAATCGAATGGCTGGCAGGACTAGCTGCATTGACCCTTTTTGTACTAACTCTACCCACACACACGAATATGGACCACACACACACACACTCATCACATATGCTGCTGCTACTTTCTATCTATCCTGCCCAGTCACTTTAGCCTACCTATTTGTACATAGCTACCTCCAACCCATGCTTTAAGGGGGGGGGGGGGGGGGGGGGGGCGGTTACTAAGCAAAAACTCATATCTCTAGTTTAAACTTATGGATTTATGACCATTTTTTATGTTACTTAGATTGACGCAGGTGCATCAATAGACTTAAATTAACTTGGCATTGTTGGACAAGGACCCGTAAGTAAGCATTTCATCGTTAGTCTACACTGGTTGTTTATAAAGCATGTGACAAATAAAATGTGTGATCTTGAGCCGACTCATCTCACCAATATTGTCATGCCACATACAGATCTTGGAAGATGCTTGTTTTCTTAAGAAGATATCTCATATCCAAGGCAATTAAATGGTTGATTTTCAGTTTGTTTTTTATTGAGGAATCCTCCGGAGCGGGTTTAAACAGTTGTAAGACATACACAAGCAGTGAATCATGACTAACTATTTACGGTGTATATCTCAATCAAACAAATTACAGAAGAGTAAAAAAAACAATACCATGGTCAAATTAATAGTCACATTAACATCTTTACAGAGCTGGTATCAGGTAACTTAGTCTGCTCCAAGAATACCCGTGCAGATTCAATTGAAGGACATTTTATTTCACAATTCAACAAAATATCCTGTTTTCATTTTCCCAACAGCAATGTGCTTTAAAAAAAAACTCTGCATACATTGTATAACACTGTAAATATGCAAATATTCTGTACTAATAGTGAACCATAGTCCACTCCTCAGACCAGGCAAGTGTGTCCCCGAAGACTGCAATTATGCTGCTACTCCCTACCACAGACTTTGAAAGGAGAGAACTTGAGGTGTGTGTCACTGGTTAATGGACAGAGGGGCACGGAGTCATAGAAACAGATCCATAACACACACAGTGTCTGTCTGTCCAACTTTAGAAGGTGTTTTTTATCTTGGAAGCGACCTGTGTGAGGATCTCTCCTATCTTCTTCTGCCAGTAGAGGACATGTTTGGACTCGGCACACCACAGCTCCCCGTGACGCGGCTCAGCGTTCTCACACCGCTTACGCACCTCTTCCTGCTGCTCCTACAGGGGACACAGAGAGAGAGAGAGAGAATGTGAGACACCATAGAACAACACAGAGCCTCCCACACACACATACAAGCTCATTCACACACACACACACACACACACACACACACACAACCTCAGTGCCGTGTTGCATCTCAAACTTGTAGAAGAGGGCCCAGGCATCTCCCAGGTCTGGCTCAATCTTCACTGTCCTCAGGAACCACTCTCTGGCCTTAGTGATCTTACGCTCGCTCCAGAACAGCCTGCAACACACACACACACGAGCTGGTTACCGCCAGATTACGACTAATATGTTGACAGAGTGAAAGTAAGAGAGAGCGAGGGAGAGTTTAACCTACTGAAGGAATGAAAGTTTTAAGTTTCAAGTTGTAATGTCACATGCACAAGCTTTTCTTGCAAAGTCAAAACCCATAACAACATAATACTAGAACAAAAACACGAGAAATAAGAAATATGAAGCAAGCATACCATATACAGGCGCAGTTCCAATACCATATTTACAATGTGCTGGGATACTGGAGTGACGGCGCTCAACATGTACAGTACCAGTCAAAAGTTTGGACACACCTACTCATTCCAAGTGTTTACATTTTTTACTATTGTCTACATTGTAGAATAATAGTGAAGACATCAAAACTATGAAATAACACATATTGAATCATGCAGTAACCAAAAAAAAAAGTGTTAAACAAATCAAAATATATTTGATATTTGAGATTGTTCAAAAGTAGCCTCCCGTTGTCTTGATGACAGCTTTGAACACTGCACCGGTACCACTTGCCGTGTGGAAGCATAGAGGATAGTCTATGGCTTGGGTGGTTGGAGTCTAACAACTTTCAGGACATTCCTAACACACCGCCTGATATAGATGTCCTGGATGGCAGGGATCTCGGCCCCAGTGATGTACTGAGCTGTCTGCACCACCCTCTGTAGCGCCATGCGATCGAGGGCAGTATTATTTCCATACCAGGCAGTGATGTACTGAGCTGTCTGCACCACCCTCTGTAGCGCCATGCGATCGAGGGCAGTATTATTTCCATACCAGGCAGTGATGTACTGAGCTGTCTGCACCACCCTCTGTAGCGCCATGCGATCGAGGGCAGTATTATTTCCATACCAGGCAGTGATGTACTGAGCTGTCTGCACCACCCTCTGTAGCGCCATGCGATCGAGGGCAGTATTATTTCCATACCAGGCAGTGATGTACTGAGCTGTCTGCACCACCCTCTGTAGCGCCATGCGATCGAGGGCAGTATTATTTCCATACCAGGCAGTGATGTACTGAGCTGTCTGCACCACCCTCTGTAGCGCCATGCGATCGAGGGCAGTATTATTTCCATACCAGGCAGTGATGTACTGAGCTGTCTGCACCACCCTCTGTAGCGCCATGCGATCGAGGGCAGTATTATTTCCATACCAGGCAGTGATGTACTGAGCTGTCTGCACCACCCTCTGCAGCGCCATGCGATCGAGGGCAGTATTATTTCCATACCAGGCAGTGATGCAGCCAGTTAAAATGCTCTCAATGAAAGCAGAGCGAGGGAGAGTTTAACCTACTGAAGGAATGAAAGCAGAGCGAGGGAGAGTTTAACCTACTGAAATAATGAAAGCAGAGCGAGGGAGAGTTTAACCTACTGAAGGAATGAAAGCAAATAGAGGGAGAGTTTGTCCTACTGAGACAGTACAAAGGGGAAGGTGGTCATAGCACAGATAAGAGGGAGTTTGTGAGAGAAAGAGTGAAAGATGAATGTTCTGTAGTTTGGTAGTGTGTGTCGTACTTGGCCACGGCTAGCAGGACGTGTGGGTCGTGTTCACACTTCTTCAGAGCATCAACACTCTTAGTCTTCCTCTGGGGCCGTGCCTCCAGAAACACTGCCTCAGCCCACAGGATACCTACAGAAAGACAGAGATATATGTAAATGCAATATGTAAGATTATTTTCTCCATCCTGAACTGTTTCATGTTGAACTGATGATCATGATTAAATAGACATACTTAAAATAGACATAGTTAAAACACAAACAACTTTAATCTTCTGATGTCTGAGGACTAAACCATGTCAATTGAGTAAACACATCAGAATTGTGTTTTATTTACACGTCAGTAGCTAGGTTTCCAACCAGTTGGCGACAGATTTCCATGCAAATATTCAAAAATCCACATAAATACAAAAAAAATAATTTCCCACCGGAGATGTTTATATCAAATTGACCTGTTGCGGATAAACGGCTGTGCGTGATGACGTAATGCACATACAAATGACTTGTGCAGTTAAATTCCTATGTACTGAATAAACAAATCTAATGTAAATGGGTTTCCATTGCATTTTCAACTCTACCGATGGGTTTGCAAAAAAAATATTTTTGCGTTAAAGAGCAAATGTGCCCAGCAGCTCGAAGATACAGCATACCACATGACGAGATCATTAGGATTTTGTTTTGTCAAACGGCAGTCAAGCATCCATCATCATGTCACCATCTTGCACTTTCACCACCCTGTGAAGTTCATAACTTATTTCATCTGCAGCCTAATAAACTGCATGCTTTCCTGACGAGTCGTAGTGGAAAGACCACACACAATATCATCGCGTGACTCCAACTTTATGTCGAAATGGTTATTATATCCATATTTGTGCATAAAGGAATTTCCGCCGCCATTTCACAAAAAGATCCCACCTTGTCTAGAGTATTGTTTTGTCGACATTTGGAAAGTTTACCGACACATTTGCTGTTTCCATCAGGTCTGTCGTGACATTATCTATCCGACGTGTACTTTACTCACGTAAAAATGGTAGATGGAAACCTGGTTTATGTGAGTAAATACATCTTATATTCTCAACAGTGAGACCAAGCTAACTGGGACAATCACCACTTGGATCTAGCAGACTAAAAAGACAGAATTGCTTTCCATCACACACACATTGTGAGGGACTGTCTTACCTGAGTTGGGGCACTCTTGTAGGGCTTTAGCCATCAGTGTGTTGGCGATGTTCTTCAGCCCTGCCCTGAACTCCAATCTCACCGACTCCAACCTGACAACACACACAAACAGTGTACTGTGTATGCATCAACCAGTTTGTGTGTTTTAAGAGTGTGTGTCTGTGTGTAAGCGTAATGCGTCTGTATATCTCACCATAGGTCTGGGCTCTGTGGGTTCTTGAGGCGTGATTTCTCCAGAATGGATCTGGCCCTGGTCAGCTGGCCAACCCTCTCCTCCAGACGAGACAGCAGCAGCCACAGGGACATGGAGTGGGGACACTTCTTCAGCTACACACACACACACACACACACACAAGATGAATCAGTGTTAAACACACATAACTGAGCAACATTGAACTCCAGATAGCCTACTGTCGCTCTAGCTATATGAATGTATTCAGATATCTCTCATCACCCAGAATGCCCGCTCCGGTCTTCACGTCCAATCTCCCTTCCACCTCTCACCCCCTGGTTGTAGGCCTCCTTGGCCTTCTCTCTCCCTCGCTCCCCTTCCTTACCCTCTGGTTGTAGGCCTCCTTGGCCTTCTCTCTCCCTCGCTCCCCTTCCTCACCCCCTGGTTATAGGACTCCCTGGCCTCTCTCCATATCTCCCCTTCCTCACCCCCTGGTTGTAGGCCTCCTTGGCCTCTCTCCCACCTCACCCCCTGGTTGTAGGCCTCCTTGGCCTTCTCTCTCCCACCTCACCCCCTGGTTGTAGGCCTCCTTGGCCTTCTCTCTCCCTCGCTCCCCTTCCTCACCCCCAGGTTGTAGGCCTCCTTGGCCTTCTCTCTCCCTCGCTCCCCTTCCTCGCCCCCTGGTTGTAGGCCTCCTCTCTCCCCTTCCTCACCCCCTGGTTGTAGGCCTCCTTGGCCTTCTCTCTCTCCCTCCTCACCCCCTGGTTGTAGGCCTCCTTGGCCTTCTCTCTCCCTCCTCACCCCCTGGTTGTAGGCCTCCCTGGCCTTCTCTCTCCCTCGCTCCCCTTCCTCACCCCCTGGTTGTAGGCCTCCTCTCTCCCCTTCCTCACCCCCTGGTTGTAGGCCTCCTTGGCCTTCTCTCTCCCTCCTCACCCCCTGGTTGTAGGCCTCCCTGGCCTTCTCTCCCCCTCGCTCCCCTTCCTCACCCCCTGGTTGTAGGCCTCCCTGGCCTTCTCGTTGTGCTCAGACTGCTCCTCTATCTGTCCCCTCATCATCCAGAGCTTGGGGAAGTCCTCATAGTGTTTAAGAGCCTCGGTACACAGCTCGTGGGCTGCTTCGATGTTCCCCAAAACCCACTCCAGCTTTACTGACTTCATAAACACCTGCAATGGGACAAACACACACTCTGTATATACATTTTTCATCTTAGTCATTACATTAGAACACTTATATTCTCAGCAGTATTTCATTCTGAATAAAATCTTGCAGAAGAAATAGCATTGAACAAATACATTTTTGGTGGCAAGACATCAGACAACCATTTCAAATGTAACTAATATCATGTTAATGATGCCAGGTGCAACATCCTCAAGCCTAGCCTGGGTGTTTCTACCTTCAACAACACCACATTGTTACTTTATCTGGCAAGGCAATGCTATGATCCCCTGGAGACAGACAGCACTTTGGCAGTTTCCCATCCAGTTGTGAATCTAGCAAGCCTGGGCATGGACGCATGGATAACACACCATTACCTTCATATAATACTTCCTCCCAAAACAAGTCTGAGGTCAGGAGGAAACTGTATGTGTGTGTGTGTGTACACTATGTTATCTATATATCCCACTGGGCCACTCTGACAAGACAAATGAGTTTTGAAATATCCCCCTGGGGCTTTCGTTCTCTTTCACCCGACACTGATGTTGAGGTTGGGCAAACTGGAAGATGGATGACTGTAGGACTCGCTCTGATTCAGCTCTTTGTATCCATAGAGGAGTCTTGGCTGATTGTAGGACTCGCTCTGATTCAGCTCTTTGTATCCATAGAGGAGTCTTGGCTGATTGTAGGACTCGCTCTGATTCAGCTCTTTGTATCCATAGAGGAGTCTTGGCTGACTGTAGGACTTGCTCTGATTCAGCTCTTTGTATCCATAGAGGAGTCTTGGCTGACTGTAGGACTCGCTCTGATTCAGCTCTTTGTATCCATAGAGGAGTCTTGGCAGACTGTAGGACTCGCTCTGATTCAGCTCTTTGTATCCATAGAGGAGTCTTGGCAGACTGTAGGACTCGCTCTGATTCAGCTCTTTGTATCCATAGAGGAGTCTTGGCTGACTGTAGGACTCGCTCTGATTCAGCTCTTTGTATCCATAGAGGAGTCTTGGCTGATTGTAGGACTCGCTCTGATTCAGCTCTTTGTATCCATAGAGGAGTCTTGGCTGATTGTAGGACTCGCTCTGATTCAGCTCTTTGTATCCATAGAGGAGTCTTGGCAGACTGTAGGACTCGCTCTGATTCAGCTCTTTGTATCCATAGAGGAGTCTTGGCAGACTGTAGGACTCGCTCCGATTCAGCTCTTTGTATCCATCCAGGAGGAAACGAAAGATGCAACAACTACGATGGGTTGCTAATATGACTAGGATTGTGCCTTTTGCTTGAGGACAATTAAAGAAAGTTGATATGAAAACCAATAGAACAGGAGAGAAATGGCATAGTGGTGGGTCCAATAGAACAGGAGAGAAATGGCATAGTGGTGGGTCCAATAGAACAGGAGAGAAATTACATAGTGGTGGGTCCAATAGAACAGGAGAGAAATGGCATAGTGGTGGGTCCAATAGAACAGGAGAGAAATGGCATAGTGGTGGGTCCAATAGAACAGGAGAGAAATGGCATAGTGGTGGGTCCAATAGAACAGGAGAGAAATGGCATAGTGGTGGGTCCAATAGAACAGGAGAGAAATGGCATAGTGGTGGGTCCAATAGAACAGGAGAGAAATGGCATAGTGGTGGGTCCAATAGAACAGGAGAGAAATGGCATAGTGGTGGGTCTAATAGAACAGGAGAGAAATGGCATAGTGGTGGGTCCAATAGAACAGGAGAGAAATGGCATAGTGGTGGGTCCAATAGAACAGGAGAGAAATGGCATAGTGGTGGGTCCAATAGAACAGGAGAGAAATGGCATAGTGGTGGGTCCAATAGAACAGGAGAGAAATGGCATAGTGGTGGGTCTAATAGAACAGGAGAGAAATGGCATAGTGGTGGGTCCAATAGAACAGGAGAGAAATGGCATAGTGGTGGGTCTAATAGAACAGGAGAGAAATGGCATAGTGGTGGGTCTAATAGAACAGGAGAGAAATTACATAGTGGTGGGTCCAATAGAACAGGAGAGAAATGGCATAGTGGTGGGTCCAATAGAACAGGAGAGAAATGGCATAGTGGTGGGTCCAATAGAACAGGAGAGAAATGGCATAGTGGTGGGTCCAATAGAACAGGAGAGAAATGGCATAGTGGTGGGTCCAATAGAACAGGAGAGAAATGGCATAGTGGTGGGTCCAATAGAACAGGAGAGAAATGGCATAGTGGTGGGTCCAATAGAACAGGAGAGAAATGGCATAGTGGTGGGTCCAATAGAACAGGAGAGAAATGGCATAGTGGTGGGTCCAATAGAACAGGAGAGAAATGGCATAGTGGTGGGTCCAATAGAACAGGAGAGAAATGGCATAGTGGTGGGTCTAATAGAACAGGAGAGAAATGGCATAGTGGTGGGTCCAATAGAACAGGAGAGAAATGGCATAGTGGTGGGTCCAATAGAACAGGAGAGAAATGGCATAGTGGTGGGTCCAATAGAACAGGAGAGAAATGGCATAGTGGTGGGTCCAATAGAACAGGAGAGAAATGGCATAGTGGTGGGTCCAATAGAACAGGAGAGAAATGGCATAGTGGTGGGTCTAATAGAACAGGAGAGAAATGGCATAGTGGTGGGTCTAATAGAACAGGAGAGAAATGGCATAGTGGTGGGTCCAATAGAACAGGAGAGAAATGGCATAGTGGTGGGTCCAATAGAACAGGAGAGAAATGGCATAGTGGTGGGTCCAATAGAACAGGAGAGAAATGGCATAGTGGTGGGTCCAATAGAACAGGAGAGAAATGGCATAGTGGTGGGTCCAATAGAACAGGAGAGAAATGGCATAGTGGTGGGTCCAATAGAACAGGAGAGAAATGGCATAGTGGTGGGTCCAATAGAACAGGAGAGAAATGGCATAGTGGTGGGTCCAATAGAACAGGAGAGAAATGGCATAGTGGTGGGTCCAATAGAACAGGAGAGAAATGGCATAGTGGTGGGTCCAATAGAACAGGAGAGAAATGGCATAGTGGTGGGTCCAATAGAACAGGAGAGAAATGGCATAGTGGTGGGTCTAATAAAGAAGTAAATGGAAATACATTTTCCAAATTATAAAATAAAATCATTGAAAATACTTCACCAGAAAGCATGACTTGGCCAGAGGAATCGAGGATCATTAGTTTCTTTATTTTCTTACTGTTGATCGTTTCAAATCACATGCTTATAGATCTATATCTATTTGGGAAGTCTACAGTGCACGTGGCAATAGGCCTAGCTGATTAGTGAGCTGCAGCTGTCAGTGAAAAACCTCTAAGCATAGAAACTAAAAAGTTATTATTGAAACGAAACTGCTCCATGAAAATGCACATAATGATAATCTTACCTGGCACCAAATGGTTTAACATGCGATTGCATTTAGAATTGTTGCGCAGTGCATATTTTCCTCCATCAGGAGAAATCCCACTCAAAATAGGCTCTGTAAGCTGGGCGTGTAAGACAGTTGTGTGGGATGAATAAGATACATAATGACTAACGAAAATAGGCCAATTTCATCCCACCACATTATGCACATTAACCTATATACCGATAAGCTTGACGGTCAAATGTATTTCCATCAACTAATAAAAAGCATTATTTTGCTATGGGATTTTTTTGGGCCGACAAAAGTTTTATCAGCTTTTCATTTCGATGTATTGGCCGAAAGCAGGCAATTGCCGGTTAACGGAAACCCTGACACACCACCCCACACTCACCCTGGCAGTAGGAGCACTGCTGCGGGCCTTGGCCAGTAGTCGACGTGCTCTCTCATATTCATTATTCTCAGACTCCAACTTCACAGCAGCCAGCCAGATCTCCTCACTGTTAGGGTTAGCCTGGACACAGACAGATAGGAGGAAGGGTGTTTTACTTCCACCAAATGTTGGTTTACTTTGCAGTGTACCCTGTTGTTTTAAAGAAAGATACTGTTGGAATAAGCATGTTTACTCCGGCTAGCAAGCTCCATTGCTCCTCTCTCACCTGGAAGGCCAGAGCCAGGATGCTGCGGGCAGCAGGCACGTCCTCAGCCAGCCACTTAGACTTGGCCCCCATCAGCCATAGCACCTCAGCCTTGGGACAGTGAGCCACTGCCCTCTGCAGCAGCGCCTCCAGAGACTCCCTGGGGGGGAGGGGGGGTGGATAGTGGACAGTGAGAAGTAAAAGGGTGCATCGTGGAGAGATAGAAAGGGGGTCAGATGAGAAGAAAATGAGGGAGTGAGAGAGAGACGTGGGTAAAGACAGAGGGAGGAGAAAGGAAAGAGAGATTGAATAAGTAATGGTGAGAAAGTGTGAGGACAGGCAGGCTTTGAAACAGTGATTGATCATAACTAACCGTATGAGTTTGGTTAGCTAAACTAGCAAGTCTGTTTGTTACCAAGGCAACTATTGTCGCTATCTAGTAAACGTGCTAGCTACTTCAGTGGATGTTAAACACATTTCTCCCTGCAAATAAACACATTTCTAGCAGTAAATTTGTTAAATTACTGCCATGGTATAAATCGGATAATCAACTTGGGGCTCTATGCGTTCTCTGGAAAATATTGCAACTCTGTGGAAGGTTAGGTTCGCTAACGCATTGTGGAACACACCTTCCACGTCCCTCATTATTTTTCAGAGAACGCATAGCCCCTCGTTGATTCCTTATATAAATAATTACTATTTTACATACACTAAATGAATGAAAAGCAACTAATGAAATTGATTGGCTTCTATTGAATCATTTGCCAATGACAAGTGATGATATCTACTTTGATACAATTACAATCAATAGGTACAGGCATTTAATTCAACTTTCAACACACACCTAGTGCCGTGGTTCTTCTCGAAGTAGGCTGCGCGGAGCCACACACTCTTCTTGCTAGGGAACATCTGCAGGGCGTGGGCATAGATGGCACGGGCACACTCCAGAGCCCCATGGGACACACACTGAAATAAAAAAAAAATACAGATAATGTATCAAACTAAGGACATGCCATATGTGTCTAATATAAACTGAGTATCTCGATAATAGATCCAGGGGGATCGCGATAGAGGATAAGGAATGGGTGAAAGGTCGTCGTGCTTACACTCTCTGCATCCTCCATCCAGGTGTGTTTACAGTCCTCCTCCTCGATGCCGATGCCAATAACCGCCCGGATCACCGCCTGGCACGTTGCCACGCTGCCAGCTTTATCACATTCCTCTGCATCCTGGAGACGAGGGGGGAGAGGCAGAAAGAATAGGTTGAGCGAGGAGAGGACAGAGAGGGGTACGGACGGGAGGGAAAATGAAAAGACGAGGGAGGGAAGAGAAGAAGAATCGTGAGAAAAGTTTGAAAGGGAGAGGGGGAGTTGAAAGGAAGGACAGGAGGGAGAGGGAGGAGAGAGCGAGAGAGAACCACAGGCAAGCCAGTGGAATGCTGGAGCAACTACAGAGTGAATTATGTCAAAACATGTCCCCACATCCTCTAAAAAAACACAACCAGGGATCCTCAACCATTTATAGACGGATTTATGGGCGGCCAGGGCTTCAAACTGTACTGGGGAAAAACATGACATGATCTCTTTCTTTTGAGTTGAATCAATCCAGTGTTTGATCTGGCTCTGTAGTGCCAAACCCATATGCTTAATATTACCCCTGTGTACTCCAATATACCTCCCATGCCTGTTCCAGAGAACTGTTGATGGACCACTTCACTTTAGAGCCAAGAAAACAGTAAAAACAAGGGGAAAGAAAACTAAAGAAATCCGACAGATAATTGCAATCCAAAGCTTGGTTGCACAACAATAAGTGTAAGTTGAACAGAGGTGAAATGCACAGAGGTCAGAAAGACATCAGTCACCTACCTGCAGGAAGTGACACACACACACACACTGTGAAAAGTGTTTGAGTGCTCCACTTGTTTTGTGCTGCAGTGATTAAATAACATGGACGACAGAGTTGTTCCAAATGACTCTGGCACGCCAGCACCTCTGAAGAGAGGGAGTGACTATAGTATCCTTTTACAGAGTGGAGTCAAGGGCAACACTGGCATGATTTGAGTAAAGGGTGACGGGACTTTTCAACATTAGACGTTTTCCAAATGCTGGGGTGAAGCGGAAGGCTTTTGGATCATGGATGCAGGAGACTGTTGTTTATTCAGTGGGTCACATGAAAATAACAGGAGCTGGAAGTGGCTCACATCACTTTGTGCTTTGCAGCACAGTGGTGTTTCCTGCTCTAAACTCTCACCTCTCTCTCACACACACTTTCTCCCTCTCACCTGTATCCACTGTTCTCTGTTGATCTCGACCCCATTGGCCCCGAGTGATGTGATGGCTCTGTCAACTATCTTCTCCACCATTTGCGTATTCCCGTTGGCCTCCTCCAGCTTGGCGGCGGTGATCCAGATGTGTCGGTCCGTAGGGATGTTCTCACGGGCCTTGTTCAGGACACGCCTGGCATTCTCATAGGTCTCCAACCGTGCCAGTGCCAGCCACAACTACACAGGCAGAAGCGGCAGGAAGGTGAGGGAAGGGGGTGTAAAAAAAATTAAAAGTAGATATTTTGGGATGAGCAGTCAGGGTCAGAATGCAGAAGATAGAGTTGTATGAGACTGGGTCCTTATGAGAACATTGCACAATATCAATGTGTATACCTCCACGCTAGTGGGACAGCACTCCACAGCTCTGCTCAGCATGATCCTGGCATCCTCTGGCTCCTCCAGTTCTACAGCAGTTTTCCACAGACGAACTGACTTAGACACATTCTCCAGCGCTGTGGGACACACAGAAAGAGGAGTTACACCTGGGGTTCCCAAACTTTTTTGGCCCGTGCCGAATTGTATAAAAGACTGATCGTTTGTTCGTTCGACATGGTGGGATCTTTTTGTCTGTAAAATGAATAATGCGTATGGAAGTCAAATTGGGAGTCATGGGATGACATGGTGCATTAGGTCCTCCCACTGCAACCCAGGAAACTTCACGAGGTGGTGAAAGCCCACGGTATGACCAGACTAGGCACAAAGGCCATTCAACGCAACAGTTTTTGTGACAAAACGATCAGCAGAGTTGAAAATGCGAGAGACTGAACACATTGAACATTACATTTGTATTTGGTACATGAAAACGTCAGTGAAAAAGTTCATTTTGTGGATTGTCATAACGTGACGTTTATCTGCAACATGTCTGTTTTGGTGGTGGGAAAATACATATTTTCTTTCATGCAGATTGTTTAAAGATTCGCATGAAAATGTGTTGCCAGTTGGATGGAAACCTAACTACAGATTATGTTCTTCCCACGTCATTTTCAAATCCGGCGATCCCACATGGGATTTCTGTTAAGTTACAGCCTTCATTTTTTCCACAAACTGTCATTTTTGTGGTTACTTAGGTAAATACCTGTAGTGAACTTGTGCAAAACATTAGGAGATGAAGCAGATTGAGTTCTTCATTTGGTCTGTCACGATTTTACATTAGGAACCACCTTAGTTCCCCAGAACGGTTGAGCTAATCACGTGTTTCTTTGTAAATAGCACAACAGGAGAAAGAGTCCAGGTGTGTATTTGGTTTCACTTGCTAGTTAGCGAAGTGGCTGACTTAATAAGGAGATGGGGCATCATATAATGTTAGCTTTCTGCCGTGATTGAGAAGTCAAAGCACTTTGGATGAATTATCTGTACAGATGTCACTGCTGCCATCTCCATTTCCTTGTGTTTTTTTTCTCCTCTCCGTTGTCGGCTCCTGAGGCTTCTCCGAGCGACTCCACACCTGCTGCTCCAGAGCCAGAGCTCTTCTTCCTCCAGACAAGTCTGTCAAAACGGCTTTCTCTAATTAACATTCACTTACAAATGTCCAAACTCACTAAATTACATTCGGTAGCTACAACCTATATTTGAATAACTTTATGAGCTGGATTGCCTGTCTTCGCAATTAGTTTATTTTCATTTGTGCTCGTTAGCATATTTAGCTAGCAGCCACTATACGCCATTACCTGTGCTAATTTTGTTAGCATTCTGGTAATAGACACCCAATAGTTTTTTTGTTGCATTTTTAGTGCCCCCTTGTGTACAAAGACAGTTATAACGTAAATCCCAACGACGTGACGATATGAAAATCTGGATATTGTCCAACCCTAAAACACAAAAATATCTGCAAAAACATTTCATAATGTAATCATGGCAATTATTTTAATATCACCACATTGCCTCAATCTTCTAGGTACACTGTGATGGATAAATAGAGAAGGTTTTTATTTTCTTTCTGTTGTGAAATACACAGGGGCAGCCCAGATATGTAGGGGCTGAAGACTTTCAAAGGAAGCAAAACATCCAGTCTCTCAAAGAAGTATGCTGCTGGGAACAGCACTGTGTGTGTAATGGAGCAGTGCTCCCACCATGACAGAGTGTAAATAGAGGGTGTGTCATGGCTAGAAGTGTCAATTGGGATAGGAAACAAGGTTCAAGGTTGGGTTCAAATGGAGTGATGGCCTGTTTAACTTTTTATTTCCCTCTTCTCTCAGTCTTTCCTTTCATCATTAGTCCAAGCTCAATAGTCTCAATAGCAGACACGTAAGCCTTGTTCACACTGCAGGCCTTAATGATTATTCGTATTTAAATACTGACTGTCCAATAGAGCCAGGCCAATATGGGATTTTTGGATCCAATTCCAATTTTAGAGTGGAAATATTCACCGATAACTGATATACAGTGCATTTGGAAAGTATTCAGACCCCTTGACCTTTTCCACTTTGTTACATTACAGCCTCATTCTAAAATGTATTACATAAAACTGTTTCCTCAATCTACACACAATACCCCATAAAGACAAGGTGAACACAGATTTGTTTTACATTTTTTAGCAAATGTATAAAAAAAATTAAAACAGAAATGCCTTATTTACATAAGTATTCAGACCCTTTGTTACAAAACTCGAAATTGAGCTCAGGTGCATCCTGTTTCCATTGATCATCCTTGAGACGTTTCTACAACTTGACTGGAGTCCACCTGTGGTAAATTCAATTTATCGGACATGATTTGGAAAGGCACACACTCGTCAGTGCATAACAGAGCCATGAGGTGGAAGGAATTTACCGTAGAGCTCCGAGACAGGATTATGTCGAGGCACAGATCTAGGGAAGGGTACCCAAAGAATTCTGCAGCATTGAAGGTCCCTAAGAACACAGTGGCCTCCATCATTCTTAAATGGAAGAAGTTTGGAACCACCAAGACTCTTCCTAGAGCTGGCCGCTCAGCTAAACTGAGCAATCGAGGTCGTATTGCCGCATTGTATCATGTATTTGGATATTTCTGTTAGGGAACACTACCCGGTGAAGTGTGCAATAACTAAATTCGCCCTTGCACTCCTAAAGAATGCAATTTTTTAAAACTTTGGCAAAGTCTACAAACTTAGTCTACACTCTTCGTAACAGATTCTAGTTTTGGAAACAGAAAACTGTATTGAGATCAAATGTTTAATCGATGAGAAAATTAGCAGAATGTTGCCAAAAATCCATCTTCTCCTACTGCCAGCCACTGGGTTCCCTCTCATCACCATATTTGGTAGTGCGTGGAAACGCCTACCGGATGCTTCACATTTATACATCCGGTGAAATATCTTGCTCATTGTTCCATCTGTGGTTGGGGTTTAGCGTAGGGACATCCCAAGGATCCCTGATAGCATCATCCCTCAGAGGACATTGTCAAGTCCTCTCTCACAGCTAGTTAGCTGGACAGCTTGCACTTATCACAGAAATGGCGATTGGCGAAATGTGAATAAGGACCAGTCCCTACCAAGTGACATGTTTTTTGGTGTCTCTGAAAACATTTGAATGGTGGAGCTTGAGGAATACCCTTAATAAAGAGCAAACATAACACAACAGATTTCACTGGCTTTACTAAAAACCTATAACATTACCACAACTTTGAACTTCTTAGCACAGCACTTACTTTACATTTGGGCATTGCATCCATTGTTTGTCACGACATGACACTTTACGTAAATGGCCTGTGCGCATTTTATTGAGCTGGCAAGCGTCTATCCACTCAGCACTCACGGTAGAAGCAGTGAGACGAAGAGTTAGTTCACTCTCCTCTCTGACTGGTGTGGATGCGTTGGCCCGGTGGTCGTGTCCAGTCTTAGTGTAGCGCGCCAAGGCAAGATAGGCTTATAGCCATGGGGGACAAATAACGACATGTACAAAAAGTCAAATTCTATCAAGAACGGCTTTTATGACGAGCGTTATCTTTGCATCTTATATTGGTCCATTTCAATGGATTTAACAACGGTACGAAATATCGGCCAATAATATTGGTGAACCGATAAATCGCTCGGGCTCTACTGTCCAAAGAACAGGTTACAAGTGAACAAATGGGGTGTGTGTGTGTTCAGGCAGAAGTCATCTGCTGACAATAACACACTAGTTGTCATAGTAATGACTTGTGTGGCACAGTGGTGTAGACAGATAACTTCATATCATTCAAAAGTTAGGTAGCAAGCTAAGGTGACAATGCCAATACCATTGGCTGTTCAGACTCCAAGAAAAATTACAGATTCTAATTGGATATACAAAACAACTTGATTTGAGTCACTTCAAACTGTCAATGTGAACAAGGCTTTACAGGTCTCAACAAGAACTGGTTTGCACCATTGTAGCTTTGACAGGGCACAAACATCTCACCCTTCCTGAGGACGCGTTTCTTGGCCCTGACGTCAGTCTCCAGCTCGGCTGCTCTGATGTAGATACGGACAGACCCGGGGAGGTGACGCACCGCCTGGGCCACCACTGCCTTGGCTGTGTCCCCTGGCTGCAGCCTGGCGGCCTCCAGCCACACATCCTCACTCTGGGGACAAAACACACCCATTCATCTCACACACATTGCCTGGGTCACCACTGCCTTGGCTGAGTCACCAGTCTGTAGACTAGCAGTCACATCCATCAATCATTATCACCAATGAGGTGAAGTTTTTGAGCACTATCATTAGTCTGCAGTAATGTGCAAATTACAGCCAGAGGCACCTCTAGACTAGACCTATCTATCATCTAATACAGGGTAATTAGGCCAGCCCATTTTTAACGTCTGGAAATCTAACCAGGCCAGCACAGACACTGACTGGTGGAGAAATTGAATGCCTCATTTAAAACCTAAAAAGTTAGCACACAAATACACAGATAAGCATCATGGGAAGCAAGAAGTGCACTTTGAAAATATACTTTACAGTTTGTGTACGTTACCTTGGGACACATCTCAGTGCCCTTCATGATGAGGTTCCGGGCCACCTGTAGTTTCCCTGTCACCTCCTCTAGCCTGGCCGAAGCAATCCAGGCGGGGGGGTGGTGGGGGTTGGTCTCCCTCACTGACTTCAGCAGCAGACGGGCCTTCTTAATGTCACTGCACATTCACAAGAAGACCGTCAACAATACAGACAAAGATATAGATCAGCAACAAATGTGTGTTCGTAGCGAAGTTTATTCTCTGGGCCACTCACCTGATGTCTCCTCCATGTGTGGGGATCATTGAGTTTAGGTCAGTGAGATAACCTTTAGGGTCCACCACCGTCTGTCCACTCACAGAGTCAGACACCTGAGCGGAGAGAGATGGAGATCAGCACAGATATACAAAACAGGAAGTTATACTGGGGATCACATGCTTACCATCTGTCCAGTCTCTTCCATAACATATACAGTGAGCTCAAAAACTAATTGGGACAGAGACACTTTTTTGTTGTTGTTTTGGCTCTCTACTCCAGCACATTAGATTTGAAATGATACAATGAATATGAGGTTAGTGCAGACTGTCAGCTTTCATTTCAGGGTATTTTCATCCATATTGGGTGAACCGTTTAGGAATTACAGCACTTTATGTACATAGTTATGGGGCGGCAGGTAGCCTAGTGGTAAAGTGATGCATTACCTGGCTGAGCCTCATGTCCATCAGTGTGTTCCTGGCCTGGCCGATTTTCCTCATGTCCAGCTCTCCTGTCCCAGGGGTCATCAGGCCAGGGGTCATCCCCCCAGGGTACGGGCTTTCCAGACCACCGGGGAGGTTCAACTGGACACGGAACCAACACAACAAATAAGAGTCTGGATGAGAACCAGCGGCCTAGAAATACATTTTGGCATGGGTAGGATTAGGTCTGTGGCAGTCATGACATTTTGTCAGCTGGTTATTGTCATGCAGAAGACTGCCGGTCTCAAGGTAAGTGACCTTTAATTAACAAACAAGTTTCGCATCTCCAGGCCTCCACGCATACAAGCCTCTGATGCGCGCCTTTGGAACCTCTACATGTAAAATAGTCTAATAATTACATTTAATATACACTGGGTTACAAGTAAGGGATTACAAAAGACGGTAACTGTAATCTGTTACTTACCAGCAAAATAAATATTGTAATCAGATTACAGATACTTTAGAAAAAACAGATGATTATTTTGAGGATTACTTTTAAATTCTGAAAGGAAGTTTGTGGGGGAAAAAAATCTTTGACACTTCTGTTTTCTCAATTCAAATCAGCATTGAAAAAAGGATCAAGTTTAAATTTGTTCCACCTGAGCGAGTCTGACCACAAGTCAGAGACCACTATGATGACACAACAAATGTGTTTTATGGATCATGGGAAAAGAGCAGGAATAGGTTTTTGTAGGCTACAGTCCAAGCTGTCTTCCAACGGTGCGACTGCTGTCAGCATCCAAAGATTATACAACTTGAATAAACACGGCGATACGGATATCCCCTATTATTGATATCTTCATAGGGCATAGATCTTTTTTTCACCTTTATTTAACCAGGTAGGCCAGTTGAGAACAAGTTCTCATTTACAGCTGCGACCTGGCCAAGGTAAGCAGAGCGTCATAAACAACACATGGGACACATGGGATTAACACATGGGATTAACAAATTACACATGGTTACACATGGGATTAACAAACGTAGTCAATAACACAATAGAAAAATGTATATACAGTGTGTGCAAATGTAGTAAGATTGGGGACGTAAGGCAATAAAATGGCCATAGTGGCAAAATAATTACATTTTAGCATTAACACTGGAGTGAAAGATGTGCAAGTAGAGATACTGGGGTGCAAAAGAGCAAAAATAAATAACAATATGGGGATGAGGTAGTTGGGTGGGCTATTTACAGATGGGCTATTTACAGGTGCAGTGATCAGTAAGCTGCTCTGACAGCTGATACTTAAAGTTAGTGAGGGAGATAAATCTCCAGCGATTTTTGCAATTCGTTCCAGTCATTGGCAGCAGAGAACTGGAAGGAAAGGCGGCCAAAGGAGTTGGCTTTGGGGATGACCAGTGAAATAAACCTGCTGGAGCAAGTGCTACGGGTGGGTGTTGCTATGGTGACGAGTAAACTGAGAAGGCGGGGCTTTACCTAGCAAAGACTTATAGATGACCTGGAGCCAGTGGGTTTGGAGATAGATATGAAGCGAGGGCCAGTCAACGAGAGCATATAAGTCACAGTGGTGGGTAGTATATGGGGCTTTGGCATCAAAACGGATGACACTGTGATAGACTACATCCAATTTGCTGAGTAGAGTGTTGGAGGCTATTTTGTAAATGACATCGCCAAAGTCAAGGATCGGCAGGATAATCAGTTTTACGAGGGTGCATGAGTGAAAGAGGCTTTGTTGCAAAATAGGAAGCCGATTCTAGATTTAATTTTGGATTGGAGATGCTTAATGTGAGTCTGGAAGGAGAGTTTGCAGTCTAACCAGACACCTAGGTATTTGTAGTTGTCCACATATTCTAAGTCAACCGTCCAGAGTTGTGAAGCTAGTCGGGCAGGTGCAGGCAGTGATTGGTTGAAAAGCATGCATTTAGTTTTACTAGCATTTAAGAGCAGTTGGAGGCCATGGAAATGTTCATAAATGACCAGCAGGGTCAAATAATAATAATCACAGTAGTTGTCGAGGGTGCAACAAGTCAGCACCTCGGGAGTAAATGTCAGTTGGCTTTTCATAGCCGATCATTAAGAGTATCTTAGAGAGTTGAAAACAGCAGGTCTGGGACAGGTAGCACGTCCGGTGAACAGATCAGGGTTCCATAGCCGCAGGCAGAACAGTTGAAACTGGAGCAGCAGCACGACCAGGTGGACTGGGGACAGCAAGGTGTCATCAGGCCAGGTAGTCCTGAGGCATGGTCCTAGGGCTCAGGTCCTACGTTCGGCCCGCCTTTTCCTGTAGTCCACGATCAGCTCCTTTGTCTTGCTCACATTGACAGAGAGGTTGTGGTCCTGGCACCACACTGCCGGTTCTCTGACCTCCTCCCTATAGGCCGTCTCATCGTTGTCGGTGATCAGGCCTACCACTGCTGTGTCATCAGCAAACTTAATGATGGTGTTGGAGTCATGTTTGGCCACACAGTCGTGGGTAAACAGGGAAAACAGGAGGGGACTAAGTACACACCCCTGAGTGGCCAAAGTGTTAAGGATCAGCGTGGCAGACGTGTTGTTGCCTACACTTACCACCTGGGGTAGCCCGCCAGGAAGTCCAGGATCCAGTTTCAGAGGGTGGTGTTTAGTCCCAGAGTCCTTAGCTTAGTGATGAGCATTGTGGGCACTATGGTGTTGAACGCTGAGCTGTAGTCAATGAACAGCATTCTCACATAGGTGTTCCTATTGTCCAGGTGAGAAAGGGCAGTGTGGAGTGCGACTGAGATTGCGTCATCTGTGGATCTGTTGGGGCGGTATGGGAATTGAAGTGGGTCTAGGGTGTCCGGGAGGATGCTGTTGATGTGAGCCACGAACAGCGTTTCAAAACACTTCATGTCTACCAACTTGAGTGCCACTGGGCGGTAATCATTTAGACAGATTACATTCGCTTCCGCGCATACTTTGAGTACACGTCCTGTTAATCCGTCTGGCCCAGCGGCTTTGTGAATGTTGACCTCTTTAAAGGTTTTGTTCAAATCGGTTATCATACAGTCATCCAGAACAGCTGGTGCTCTCGTGCATGCTTTAGTGTTGCTTGTCTCGAAGCGAGCATAGGATTTGCCCTTTAAACAGTGGCATATTATCAAGATATCAGTGTCCCCAACAAAAAGGTAAACAATAGGCCTATAACAAATGCAGCATATGGCATTTCTTTCCCACGTGTAAATAGCACTTTTCAGTAGTGCTCAAAGCATGCCATTCCATGAGCACAGGATTTATTTTTCAACTTGAATCAATGTGCCCAAACCGTCCTCCATGACAACAAAATCATAAACAACAGAGTAGGGCTGGCTAATAAGTCCTTAGGTAGGTTAGAAGAAGCCTACATAACCAACCCATAAAGTAAAATTAAACATCCATACACGACCAGCTATGTAAACTTTAACATTGATTTATCCTGCAGTAGATGACGTTCAATTGGTAACATACATTTTTGACTTCTTCTAATGTCTCTTAAGGGGAAAGTAATCTCAAGGTAACCGAATGTAATCACATTACATTACTGAGTTTGGGTAATCCAAAAGTTACTTTACAGATTACAATTTTAGACAACTACTAAATGTTACGGATTACATTTAGAAAGTAACCTACCCAACCCTGAATATACACCCTCACAATAAACCATTATTTATTTTAGTCCGGTCTAAAGAAACATGATATGAAGAAAATGTATTTCAGAAGAACAGAATATGAGTTGGCTTGCTGTATGTTAGATATATGGCTATGCTCCATGTCATAGGCTGTAGGCTTGTTCATTTAGCTGGCAAGATATCCTTAAAAATCCTGTGCCATTATTTTATAGTAAGTGTAAAAGTGATCATTTGAAACAGGTCATATATGCTAGATTTAGTTATTTGTCAACCTTAGTTGTGAATGATACAAACCTTAGAATGTCTTAGAAATCAGAAAAGATATGGGCTGCATGGTGGGACTATAGGCTAATGATGATTTGAGAAAGTAGCAAAAAAAAGATTTGCGCTCTGTTCCTTGCCTCAGGCTGCACAGCTGTTCTCTCATCAAGTGATCATATTTTCACCCGTCAGACAATTCTAAATGAATATCATGTCTTCGATTTAGAATGTCCCATTATCAAAAGGACAGGGGGAAAGACATGTGATCTGTATGTACTGGTGTGAATGGAGGCAGCATGCTTTCCCGCCAGGCCGTTTTGTAGGCGACTTGGGTTAGCGGAGCATGTGCTTAGAAATAAACATAATTTTCACTCCATTTATTTCACTCCACGCATCAACCACTGTTTGAGGAGCACGCTCTTGCTGCCCGACGGGATTTTCCGCCCAAACTCTGTATGCCACGGGCCCTTCAACCTTGATCCTGCATCCGTTCGGGAACATCGATAGTAACATGTTTTCACAACTAAACATTTCACTAAACTGTTGACAGCCCGTCTGCGCGCTTGAGAAAGGAATAAAGGAGAGAGGAGATGGAAACGCATGGTGGTGAGATATGCTGTATAGCTAAAGGTAATGCCTACTAGGCTAATCAAAATCAAATACAAATTCACTAATTGTAGGCCAACTGTAAGCCGCCCTGCACAATCAATGAACCAGCAGCATCGCCTAGGGCTATACGTTCTCTCCCAGACTCATGGATAGACATTTTGGGCCATAAGGTAACCAGTTCATCCAGTAAGCATAATAATACAGTCCACACTCACAGACTAGACCAAATACATTTTAAATCAGTTATGTTTGATGTTTTTTTCCCATGCATAATATGTATTGTATAAGGGCACGATCATTTTAATGATGGTTTTTTTTTTTGGGGGGGGGGGCTTGGACTCATAAGCTCTAATAGTATGGGTGTTTTGAATTAATCATCACCGTAGAAAGCATTTACATTGATGTCAGAGTGGTTAGAGGGACAAGAGCCCTGAGTACCAGGCCATTAGGACCTGATGGAGGGACAAGAGCCCTGAGTACCAGGCCATTAGAACCTGATGGAGGGAGAATAGAGCCATGAGTACCAGGCCATTAGGACCTGATGGAGGGACAATAGAGCCATGAGTACCAGGCCATTAGGACCTGATGGAGGGACAATAGAGCCATGAGTACCAGGCCATTAGAACCTGATGGAGGGACAATGGCCCTGAGTACCAGGCCATTAGGACCTGATGGAGGGACAATAGAGCCATGAGTACCAGGCCATTAGAACCTGATGGAGGGACAATAGCCCTGAGTATCAGGCCATTAGGACCTGATGGAGGGACAATAGAGCCATGAGTACCAGGCCATTAGGACCTGATGGAGGGACAAGAGCCCTGAGTACCAGGCCATTAGGACCTGATGGAGGGACAATAGAGCCATGAGTACCAGGCCATTAGGACCTGATGGAGGGACAAGAGCCCTGAGTACCAGGCCATTAAGACCTGATGGAGGGACAATAGAGCCATGAGTACCAGGCCATTAGGACCTGATGGAAGGACAATAGAGTCATGAGTACCAGGCCATTAGGACCTGATGGAGGGACAATAGCCCTGAGTACCAGGCCATTAGGACCTGATGGAGGGACAATAGAGCCATGAGTACCAGGCCATTAGGACCTGATGATCGTTAGCAAGTTGAGTACTCTCGAAGTATGTCCAGTGCATAAGAGGAGATTACCGCGACTCAACAGTCACATGGAATTTTACTGCGGTCATGACTCATGACTGCCGGTGTAGCGGTAATACAGTCACCCCAACAGCCCTAGGTAGGATTTGGAATGTTTCAGTGGCAGAAGTTGACTCCTACAGGCACATAATGAAACTGCAACATGTGACAAAACAGAGAGTGTAGTATGAGAGTATGGCAATGCATGACCCTTAGAAGTTGGTGAGTATGCTTGAGTGTGTGTCTGCTTCTGTGCATGTAACGTTACTAACCCCCTGCAGTGGGTCCACAGTGGTGTGCTTGTCTCCTGTGGTCAGGTGTTTGGAGAAGAAGCTGTCTGGTACAGGGGTGAGTTTCTCATAGCGCGGGTTCCTCTGGCGCTTATTCCTGGCATCGCCAACCTCCGGGATACTCAGCCACTCCTCATCTGACATTCCTGACAGCTTCCTCTACACAAGAGCCAGAGAGAGAGAAAGGGAGAGAGAATGAAGAGAATGAAGCTTTCAGTGTCATTATCCATTAAGAGATGGAAATTTGTGTCTTTGGCAGATTTAAAGGTAGAACTGCTCAGAGACAGTACAGGAGACTTGAATCTGTTGCCATGAGAACAGTGACCAACCTTGAGGTCAGAGAACTGCTGCTGGATCTTGGGGCGCTCCATACGGTACTTCTCTATCTCATCCTTCTCCCTCAGCTCCCTGGGGACCACACAGGACAGACCGGGTTAACACAACAGAGCAGTAACACACACACACACACCCTCAGGAGCAGTAACCCACACTAATAAACACATGGAATTATCTTCTCTCACCTCCTCTCCTTGCGTCGTTCGTCCATCCTCTTGTCCAGAGCTGCGTAGATGGCATCTGCCTCCTCGTCGTCTTTCTCATAGGGTCCACTGGAGAACAGACTACCAGCATAGCCGTTAAACTGAGACAAAGTGGACAGAGGTAGGTGTTACAATATGTTGTGAGATGAGCTTTGCCTGAACTTGTTCTTGGGTGTCATGTGTAAACAAGCACCTCATCATAGTTGGTGTCATTCAGATCCTCTTCGTCGTCTTCCTGGTTCTTCTTCATCTTGTCCCCCACCGTCCTCTGCCCCGGGGGAGCATGGCGGTCATCCACCGGGTCGTTGGCATCTCGAGCGGGTCCGATATCAGAACGGGTGGTGAAACCTGTGGCTCTGGAGACAGAAGAGGTGGAGTTAGATGGAGAGATTCAACAACAGACTAGAACATTATTCTTCAATCTACCCAGCAGATCCAACCCGCTTGCTTACAGCTGCACTAGGGTCAGACAGGCTTCCTGTGTAGATTATTACACAGCAGAGCAGGCGCGAGAGATGGCTTGGAAAACATACCTCAATCCAGGGATGAGAAATGTGGTGTTCTTCAAATTGTCCCATTATCCCAACTGTTACACCAAGAAGATTAAACGACTGCTAAAAAAACTAGCAAAAAAACTAAGTTGTTGTAACAGTTAAATTGGGATAATGGGGCAATTCGGAGTATAACTAATTTCTCATCCCTGTATCGAGATACATATTCCGAGCCATATCTCGGGTTGGCTCAGCGGTGTCTTAATCTACACTGGAAGTCTGTCTGTCTGACTCTAGTGCAGTTGTTAGCAAGCTGGTCAGATCTGCTGGCTATCTTCAATCCTGCTCCTGGAGACCACAGCCTCTAGTTTTTGTTTCAGTCTGGTTCTGGAGTGTTTACATAGGTAGATAGCGAGCCAAACATTGCATTGGTACACAAGTAGTTACTAGCGTTACTTAATAACAAGAAATTAGGAATTTTAGACGTATTGCATCCTAACACTATTAGCAAGATTTAGGTACAAATACTTGATTGCCAGCAAAATTCAAGATTGTTTTCCAGTCAAAGTTGGCTTAGTTACTGTAGCTAGCTATGTGGCTAAGCTAACTAACATCATGCCTGCTTACCCTCTGCCGAGTCCAGGCACATAGCCTAGCGGCGCGGCCATCCCAAGGAAGGGCTTTTTCTTCTTGCCCATGAGCGGGGAGGACATGGGCATTGGCGGGGGCTCGGCATTACGCCCGCCACCCCGGCCACCTCCAGAGCCTCTACCAGAATTCTGCCCGCCGCCCCCAAAGCCTCTACCATCATTCTGCCCGCGGCCACCGGAGCCTCGACCGAAATTCTGTCCACCGCCCCTAGAGCCTCTACCATCATTTTGATTTCTGTTGTTATAGTTTCCATCTCTGCCAGCCATCGTGGCTAGTTATACCGACAACGCGGTTCACTCACTAAGGTATAATAAGAACGGGTTCACTTCCGGAATAATCTTCTTCGTATGAGCTTCCGGCAGACTGGAACTTTTGGAAATAACAACCTACGCACTTCCTTTTACAATCATGGCATTGGTCTGCAACAGCGCCCCCTGTAGCGCTCCACAACTACTACTGCCATGCTCTACCAGCAGAGTGCAGCAGACTACAGGAAAATGTGCAGGCTAGGAGAATAGCCAACTTTAGGCCCATTGCACATATCCCAGACATGGCAACTGGAATTTTGAGTCTAAATGGTTTATTAAGTCTACCTGTAACTATAGGGAATAAATATGCATTGGTTTCGGGTCATGTATTTGATCAGCATATAGTTGAGTGAATCTGCTAGCCCTCATCAACAGAAGCTCATTAGGCTACCTCAGCCTGGTTTGACAGCCAGGTCATTTTGAGTCTGCATTTCACCATTATTGACATAATGAAAGTCGACACTGTCCTATTTCTTGAGAGAACCAATTTAAAAACACAGCTGATTGGCCGACACATTTTAAAAAGTGTTTTAAAATTAATTGGCATACATTTTGACAGCGATGCATTATCTAATATATATCAAACCAGTCTAACATGGACACTAAAGCCTTCTTGGGCGGTCCATTGTCAATCACAGGATGGGCTCACTGCGATAAATGTAATTACAACCTAATATGAAGTTTCTGTGCTGTCTGTCTTGTGATGAAGTACCTCCGCCTATGCATCAATTTGATTCCATCACCTTTAACTTTAGCCATCTACAGCCAAGGCCTCAGCATGTTAATTTCTCTTCATTTAATTTGCCTCCAGGGCAGACATTATTTCACTGTGATGAAAATGTGCTGTCAGCTGCATTAGAGGATGTATGGCTTTAACAGCCCAGAACCATTTCATAGATCCAAAGAGCTGCAAATCTTCACAGACCTGGTTTCATTTTTGTATTGAACCTTTGTTTTAACTAGAAAAGTCAGTTAAGAGCAAATTCTTACTTACAATGACAGCCTAAACCGGCCAAATCCGGGCCAATTGTGCGCCGCCCTATGGGACTCCCAATCATGGCCGATTGTGATACAGCCTGGATTTGTACCAGGGTGTCTGTAGTACACCTCTAGCACTGAGATGCAGTGCCTTAGACCGCTGTGCCACTAACTGAACACGTTTAACTTATTTCATAGTTTTGATGTCTTCACTATTATTCTACAATGTAGAAAATAGTCAAAATAAAGAAAAACCCTTGAATGGCTAGGTGTGTCCAAACTTTTGACTGGTACTCTGTCTGTCTGTCTGTCTGTCTGTCTGTCTGTCTGTCTGTCTGTCTGTGATCCAGCGATCCAGGTCCGTGTCATTAGAGGGAAACCACCCATCAGTAATGCTGATTGAGGTTAATGATCAAGAAAACCCTGCGTGTCAAACCCATGTCCACATCTAATCCCCCGGTTACTGTTCTGAATACATTCAATCACCTTTGTTTGAGGTCAGCCTTGGCAGATGCAGATATGGGTCAATGCCAGATGAAATCAGTGGATGAGCAGTGAGTCGCAATAAAAGGTATTTTTGGAACTTGCAACACCTTGTTTTCTCTATTCGTGTTGCAGGATATTTGTGGTGAACAAGCTACATCTCTCAGCTGACACGCACAGACACAAACATGCATGGAGGAGAAAACGAGAACACCATGTCTGTCTCACACACACAGAGAGTCTAGCTAGCATGGCGGTGGTCCTGGTAGCCAGCAGAGTTAATGGATGTTGTCTCCCTTTGATGGATTACTGGCAATATTCACACTGGGCTAAATGGTAAAGCTACCGCTTACAAGGAACAGGACGAAAGAAAGCCCGTACGACCTCCGACAAGACATCAAACATGCAAAATGACAATATACACTGAGTGGACAAAACATTAGGAACACCTTCCTAATATTGAGTTCTCTTTTGCCCTCAGAACAGCCTCAATTTGCTGGGGCACGGACTCTTCAAGGTGTCCAAAGTGTTCAAAAGGGATTCTGGCTCATGTCGACTACAATGTTTGTGTGGTGAACCCTTCTTGCTACACACGGGAAACTGTTGAGCGTGGAAAACCACCAACGGTGCAGTTCCTGACACAAACCGGTGCGCCTGGTACCTACTACCATACCCGTTCAAATGCACTTACATCTTTTGTCTTGCCCGTTCACCCTCTTAATGGCACACATACACAATCCATGTCTCAATTGTCTCAAGGCTTAAAAATCCTTCTTTAACCTGTCTCCTCCCCTTCATCTACACCGATTGAAGTGGATTTAACAAGTGACATCAATAAGGGATCATAGAGTTCATCTGGATTCACCTGGTCAGTTTATGTCATGGAAAGAGCAGGTGTTCCTAATGTTTTGTACACTCAGTGTAGGAGAAAGGTGGAAACCTATTACACCGGCTCTGACGCTCGTCGCATGTGGCAGGGCTTGCAGACGACAATGTATTACGGAGGGAAACCTAGCCATAAAATGCCCAGTGATGCATAACTTCCAAACAAACTAAATGCCTTTTATGCTTGCTTCGAGGAATACAACACTGAGTCTTGCGTGAAAGCCCCTTTGTTCCAGATGACTGTGTGATCTCAGTGATCACACAGTCTTAACACTCACTCACCCAGGTTAACAGTCGCAAGGCCACCTGGCCAGATGGAATACCAGGATGCGTTCTCAATATATGCGCAGACCAGCTGGCATGTGTCTTCACGGACATCTTCAATCTCTCCTTTTCCCAGTCTGTAATCCCAACATGTTTCAAGTTGACCACCATTGTCCTGTTTCCCAAGAACTCTAGGCAACCTGCCTAAATGACTATTGCCTTGTAACATTCACATCTGTAATTATTAAGTGAAAGGCTGGTCATGACACACATCAAGACCATCATCCCAGACATTCTGGACCCACTCTAATTCACAAACCATCCCAACAGATCCAAATTGCAATAATCTCAATTGCACTCCACACTGCCCTCTCCCACCTGGACAGGAGGGCAGATAACTATGTGATAATTCTGTTCATAGACTACAGCTCAGCGTTCAACGTAATAGTCTCCTCCAAGCTCATCACTAAGCTGGGGACCCTGGGACTGAACACCTCCCTCTGCGACTTCCTGGCCGGGCCGATCCCATGTGGTGAAGGTAAGCAACAACACCTGCTTGCTGACCATCAACATGGGGGCCCCAAAGGGGTTCGTCCCTGACTGTTCTCCCTCTTCACCCACGACTGCATGGCCACGCAGGAAACCAACACCGTCATCAAGTTTGCCTGTTCGGCCTGATCACCACAGCGATGAGAGAGCCTTCAAGTCTAATAAAATCAAATCAAATGTTATTTGTCACATGCGCCGATTACAACTTGTACGGTGAAATTACACGGCTTACTTACAAGTCCTTAACCAACAATGCAGATCAAGAAATAGAGTTAATAATATATATACCAAATAAAGTAAAAAAAAAAAAGATCTAATCAATCAGAAATAACGAGGCTATATACAGGGGGTACCGGTACAGAGTCAGTGTGGAGGCTATATACAGGGGGTACTGGTACAGAGTCAATGTGGAGGCTATATACAGGGGGTACCGGTACAGAGTCAGTGTGGAGGCTATATACAGGGGGTACCGGTACAGAGTCAATGTGGAGGCTATATACAGGGGGTACCGGTACAGAGTCAATGTGGAGGCTATATACAGGGGGTACCGGTACAGAGTCAATGTGGAGGCTATATACAGGTAGTACCGCTACAGAGTCAATGTGGAAGCTATATACAGGGGGTACCGGTACAGAGTCAATGTGGAGGATATATACAGGGGGTACCGGTACAGAGTCAATGTGGAGGATATATACAGGGGGTACCGGTACAGAGTCAATGTGGAGGATATATACAGGGGGTACCGGTACAGAGTCAATGTGGAGGCTATATACAGGGGGTACCGGTACAGAGTCAATGTTGAGTCTATATACAGGGGGTACCGGTACAGAGTCAATGTGGAGGCTATATACAGGGGGTACCGGTACAGAGTCAATGTGGAGGCTATATACAGGGGGTACCGGTACAGAGTCAATGTTGAGTCTATATACAGGGGGTACCGGTACAGAGTCAATGTGGAGGCTATATACAGGGGGTACCGGTACAGAGTCAATGTGGAGGCTATATACAGGGGGTACCTGTACAGAGTCAATGTGGAGGCTATATACAGGGGGTACCGGTACAGAGTCAATGTGGAGGCTATATACAGGGGGTACCGGTACAGAGTCAATGTGGAGGCTATATACAGGGGGTACCGGTACAGAGTCAATGTGGAGGCTATATACAGGGGGCACCGGTACAGAGTCAATGTGGAGGCTATATACAGGGGGTACTGGTACAGAGTCAATGTTGAGTCTATATACAGGGGGTACTGGTACAGAGTCAATGTGGAGGCTATATACAGGGGGTACCGGTACAGAGTCAATGTTGAGTCTATATACAGGGGGTACTGGTACAGAGTCAATGTGGAGGATATATACAGGGGGTACCGGTACAGAGTCAATGTGGAGGATATATACAGGGGGTACTGGTACAGAGTCAATGTGGAGGCTATATACAGGGGGTACCGGTACAGAGTCAATGTGGAGGCTATATACAGGGGGTACCGGTACAGAGTCAATGTTGAGTCTATATACAGGGGGTACCGGTACAGAGTCAATGTGGAGACTATATACAGGGGGTACTGGTACAGAGTCAATGTGGAGGCTATATACAGGGGGTACCGGTACAGAGTCAATGTGGAGGATATATACAGGGGGTACCGGTACAGAGTCAATGTGGAGGCTATATACAGGGGGTACTGGTACAGAGTCAATGTGGAGGCTATATACAGGGGGTACCGGTACAGAGTCAATGTGGAGGATATATACAGGGGGTACCGGTACAGAGTCAATGTGGAGGCTATATACAGGGGGTACCGGTACAGAGTCAATGTGGAGGCTATATACAGGGGGTACCGGTACAGAGTCAATGTGGAGGCTATATACAGGGGGTACCGGTACAGAGTCAATGTTGAGTCTATATACAGGGGGTACCGGTACAGAGTCAATGTGGAGGCTATATACAGGGGGTACCGGTACAGAGTCAATGTGGAGGCTATATACAGGGGGTACCTGTACAGAGTCAATGTGGAGGCTATATACAGGGGGTACCGGTACAGAGTCAATGTGGAGGCTATATACAGGGGGTACCGGTACAGAGTCAATGTGGAGGCTATATACAGGGGGTACCGGTACAGAGTCAATGTGGAGGCTATATACAGGGGGTACCGGTACAGAGTCAATGTGGAGGCTATATACAGGGGGCACCGGTACAGAGTCAATGTGGAGGCTATATACAGGGGGTACCAGTACAGAGTCAATGTGGAGGCTATATACAGGGGGTACTGGTACAGAGTCAATGTGGAGGCTATATACAGGGGGCACCGGTACAGAGTCAATGTGGAGGCTATATACAGGGGGTACCAGTACAGAGTCAATGTGGAGGCTATATACAGGGGGTACTGGTACAGAGTCAATGTGGAGGCTATATACAGGGGGTACCGGTACAGAGTCAATGTGGAGGCTATATACAGGAGGTACCAGTACAGAGTCAATGTGGAGGCTATATACAGGGGGTACCGGTACAGAGTCAATGTGGAGGCTATATACAGGGGGTACCGGTACAGAGTCAATGTGGAGGCTATATACAGGGGGTACCGGTACAGAGTCAATGTGGAGGCTATATACAGGGGGTACCTGTACAGAGTCAATGTGGAGGCTATATACAGGGGGTACCGGTACAGAGTCAATGTGGAGGCTATATACAGGGGGTACCGGTACAGAGTCAATGTGGAGGCTATATACAGGGGGTACCGGTACAGAGTCAATGTGGAGGCTATATACAGGGGGTACCGGTACAGAGTCAATGTGGAGGCTATATACAGGGGGCACCGGTACAGAGTCAATGTGGAGGCTATATACAGGGGGTACCAGTACAGAGTCAATGTGGAGGCTATATACAGGGGGTACTGGTACAGAGTCAATGTGGAGGCTATATACAGGGGGCACCGGTACAGAGTCAATGTGGAGGCTATATACAGGGGGTACCAGTACAGAGTCAATGTGGAGGCTATATACAGGAGGTACCAGTACAGAGTCAATGTGGAGGCTATATACAGGGGGTACCGGTACAGAGTCAATGTGGAGGCTATATACAGGAGGTACCAGTACAGAGTCAATGTGGAGGCTATATACAGGGGGTACCGGTACAGAGTCAATGTGGAGGCTATATACAGGAGGTACCAGTACAGAGTCAATGTGGAGGCTATATACAGGGGGTACCGGTACAGAGTCAATGTGGAGGCTATATACAGGGGGTATCGGTACAGAGTCAGTGTGGAGGCTATATACAGGGGGTACCGGTACAGAGTCAATGTGGAGGCTATATACAGGGGGTACCGGTACAGAGTCAATGTGGAGGCTATATACAGGGGGTACCGGTACAGAGTCAATGTTGAGTCTATATACAGGGGGTACCGGTACAGAGTCAATGTTGAGTCTATATACAGGGGGTACCGGTACAGAGTCAATGTGGAGACTATATACAGGGGGTACCGGTACAGAGTCAATGTGGAGACTATATACAGGGGGTACCGGTACAGAGTCAATGTTGAGTCTATATACAGGGGGTACCGGTACAGAGTCAATGTGGAGACTATATACAGGGGGTACTGGTACAGAGTCAATGTGGAGACTATATACAGGGGGTACCGGTACAGAGTCAATGTGGAGGCTATATACAGGGGGTACCGGTACAGAGTCAATGTGGAGGCTATATACAGGGGGTACCGGTACAGAGTCAATGTGGAGGCTATATACAGGGGGTACCGGTACAGAGTCAATGTGGAGGCTATATACAGGGGGTACTGGTACAGAGTCAATGTGGAGGCTATATACAGGGGGTACCGGTACGAAGTCAGTGTGGAGGCTATATACAGGGGGTACCGGTACAGAGTCAGTGTGGAGGCTATATACAGGGGGTACCGGTACAGAGTCAATGTGGAGGCTATATACAGGGGGTACCGGTACAGAGTCAATGTGGAGGCTATATACAGGGGGTACCGGTACAGAGTCAATGTTGAGTCTATATACAGGGGGTACCGGTACAGAGTCAATGTTGAGTCTATATACAGGGGGTACCGGTACAGAGTCAATGTGGAGACTATATACAGGGGGTACCGGTACAGAGTCAATGTGGAGACTATATACAGGGGGTACCGGTACAGAGTCAATGTTGAGTCTATATACAGGGGGTACCGGTACAGAGTCAATGTGGAGACTATATACAGGGGGTACTGGTACAGAGTCAATGTGGAGACTATATACAGGGGGTACCGGTACAGAGTCAATGTGGAGGCTATATACAGGGGGTACCGGTACAGAGTCAATGTGGAGGCTATATACAGGGGGTACCGGTACAGAGTCAATGTGGAGGCTATATACAGGGGGTACCGGTACAGAGTCAATGTGGAGGCTATATACAGGGGGTACTGGTACAGAGTCAATGTGGAGGCTATATACAGGGGGTACCGGTACAGAGTCAATGTGGAGGCTATATACAGGGGGTACCGGTACAGAGTCAATGTGGAGGCTATATACAGGGGGTACTGGTACAGAGTCAATGTGGAGGCTATATACAGGGGGTACCGGTACAGAGTCAATGTGGAGGCTATATACAGGGGGTACCGGTACAGAGTCAATGTTGAGTCTATATACAGGGGGTACCGGTACAGAGTCAATGTGGAGGCTATATACAGGGGGTACTGGTACAGAGTCAATGTGGAGGCTATATACAGGGGGTACCGGTACAGAGTCAATGTGGAGGCTATATACAGGGGGTACCGGTACAGAGTCAATGTTGAGTCTATATACAGGGGGTACTGGTACAGAGTCAATGTGGAGGCTATATACAGGGGGTACCGGTACAGAGTCAATGTGGAGACTATATACAGGGGGTACCGGTACAGAGTCAATGTGGAGGCTATATACAGGGGGTACCGGTACAGAGTCAATGTTGAGTCTATATACAGGGGGTACCGGTACAGAGTCAATGTGGAGACTATATACAGGGGGTACTGGTACAGAGTCAATGTGGAGACTATATACAGGGGGTACCGGTACAGAGTCAATGTGGAGGCTATATACAGGGGGTACCGGTACAGAGTCAATGTGGAGGCTATATACAGGGGGTACCGGTACAGAGTCAATGTGGAGGCTATATACAGGGGGTACCGGTACAGAGTCAATGTGGAGGCTATATACAGGGGGTACTGGTACAGAGTCAATGTGGAGGCTATATACAGGGGGTACCGGTACAGAGTCAATGTGGAGGCTATATACAGGGGGTACCGGTACAGAGTCAATGTGGAGGCTATATACAGGGGGTACTGGTACAGAGTCAATGTGGAGGCTATATACAGGGGGTACCGGTACAGAGTCAATGTGGAGGCTATATACAGGGGGTACCGGTACAGAGTCAATGTTGAGTCTATATACAGGGGGTACCGGTACAGAGTCAATGTGGAGGCTATATACAGGGGGTACTGGTACAGAGTCAATGTGGAGGCTATATACAGGGGGTACCGGTACAGAGTCAATGTGGAGGCTATATACAGGGGGTACCGGTACAGAGTCAATGTTGAGTCTATATACAGGGGGTACTGGTACAGAGTCAATGTGGAGGCTATATACAGGGGGTACCGGTACAGAGTCAATGTTGAGTCTATATACAGGGGGTACCGGTACAGAGTCAATGTTGAGTCTATATACAGGGGGTACTGGTACAGAGTCAATGTGGAGGCTATATACAGGGGGTACCGGTACAGAGTCAATGTTGAGTCTATATACAGGGGGTACTGGTACAGAGTCAATGTGGAGGCTATATACAGGGGGTACCGGTACAGAGTCAATGTTGAGTCTATATACAGGGGGTACCGGTACAGAGTCAATGTTGAGTCTATATACAGGGGGTACTGGTACAGAGTCAATGTGGAGGCTATATACAGGGGGTACCGGTACAGGGTACCGGTTCACAAACACAAACATACCCCACAGAGCCTCAGGACAGCAACACAATTAGACCGAACCAAATCATGAGAAAACAAAAAGATAATTAATTGACAAATTGAAGAATTTAAAAAACAGAGCAAACTAGAATGCTATTTGGCCCTAAACAGAGAGTACACAGTGGCAGAATACCTGACCACTGTGACTGACCCAAATGTAAGGAAAGCTTCGACTATGTACAGACTCAGTGAGCATAGCCTTGCTATTGATAAAGGCCGCCATAGGCAGACCTTGCTCTCAAGAGAAGACAGGCTACAGTGGCAATAAAAAGTATACGAACCCTTTGGAATTACCTGGATTTCTGCATAAATTTGACATACAGTTTGATTTGATCTTCGTCTAAGTCACAACAATAAACAAACACAGTCTGCTTAAACTAATAACACACAAATTATTGTATTTTTCTTGTCTATATTGAATACATCACTTAAACATTCACAGTATAGGTTGGAAAAAGTATGTGAACCCCTAGGCTAATGACTTCTCCAAAAGCTGGAGTCAGGAGTCAACTAACCTGGAGTCCAATCAATGAGACGAGATTGGAGATTTTGGTTAGAGCTGCACTGCCCCAGAAAAAACCCTCACAAAATTGAAGTTTGCTATTCACAAGAAGCATTGCCCGATGTGAACCATGCCTCAAACAAACCATGCATCAGAAGACCTAAGATTAAGAATTGTTGCCTTGCATAATGCTGGAAAGGGTTACAAAAGTATCTCTAAAAGATACATTGAAAGACAAATTGTCTATAAATGGAGAAATTTCAGTGCTGTTGCTAGGCTCCATAGGAGTGGCCGTCCTGCAAAGATGACTGCAAGAGCACAGTGTAGAATGCTCTATGAAGTTAGAAGAATCCTAGATTGTCAGCTAAATACTTACAGAACTCTCTGGAAGATGCTAACATCTTTGTTGACGAGTCTACAATATGTAAAACACTAAACAAGAATGGTGTTCATGGGAGGACACCACGGAAGAAGCCACTGCTGTCCAAAAAAGAACATTGCTGCACGTCTGAAGTTCGCAAAATAACATCTAGATGTTCCACAGCGCTACTGGCAAAATATTCTGTGGACAGATGAAACTACAGTTGTGTTGTTTGAATGGAACATACAACACTATATGTGGAGAAAAATATGCACAGCACACCAACATCAAAACCTCATCCCAACTGTAAAGTATGGTGGAGGGAGCATCATGGTTTGAGTCTGCATTGCTGCCTCAGGGCCTGGACAGCTTACAATCATCAACGGAAAAATGAATTCCCAAGTTTATCAAGACATTTTGCAGGAGAATGTAAGGCTGTCTGTCCACCAATTGAAGCGCAAAGGAAGTTTGGTGATGCAACAGGACAACGACCCAAAACACAGAAGTAAATCAACAAAAGAATGGCTTCAACAGAAGAAAATACATCTTCTGGAGTGGCCCAGTCAGAGTCCTGACCTCAACCTGATTGAAATGCTGTGGTATGCCTTCAAGAGAGCAGTTCACACCAGACATCCCAAGTATGTTGTGGAACTGAAACAGTTTTGTAAAGAGGAATGGTCCAAAATTCCTCCTACATGTCTGATCCTCAACTACAGAAAACGTTTGGTTGAGGTTATTGCTGCCGAAGGCGGGTCAACCAGTTATGAAATCTAAGGGTTCACATACTTTTCCCACCCTGCACTGTGAATGTTTACACGGTGTGTTCAATAAAGACATGAAAACGTATAATTGTTTGTGTGTTATTAGTTTAAGCAGACTGTGTTTGTCTATTGCTGTGTCTTAGATGAAGATAACATTTGATGACCAATTTAAGCAGAAATCCAGGTAATTCTAAAGGGTTCACATACTTTGTCTTCCCACTGTATGAGCACACCGCCCACAAAATGAGGTGGAAACTGAGCTGCACTTCCTAACCTCCTGCCAAATGTATGACCATATTAGAGACACATATTCAGATTACACAGATCCATAAAGAATTCGAACCCAATTTTGATAAACTCCCTTATCTACTGGGTGAAATACCACAGTGTGCCATCACAGCAGCAAGATTTGTGACCTGTTGCCACAAGAAAAGGGCAACCAGTCAAGAACAAACACCATTGTAAATACAACCTATAATTATGACTATTTATTTTCCCTTTGGTACTTTAACTATTTGCACATCGTTACAACAGTGTATATATAGACATAATATGACATTTGTAATGTCCTTATTCTTTTGGACTTCTGTGAGTGTAATGTTTACTGTTAATTTTTATTGTTTATTTCACTTCTGTATATTATCTACCTCACTTGCTTTGGCAATGTTAACATGTGTTTCCCATGCCAATAAAGCCCCTTGAATTGAATTGAATTGAGAGAGATACAGAGAGAGAGAGAGAGAGAGAGAGAGATACATAGAGAGAGAAAGAGAGAGAGACAGAGAGGGAGATCAAATCAAATCAAATTCATTTATATAGCCCTTCTTACATCAGTTGATGTCACAAAGTGTTGTACAGAAACCCAGCCTGAAACCCCAAACAGCAAGCAATGCAGGTGTAGAAGAACGGTGGCTAGGAAAAACTCCCTAGAAAGGTGAAAACCTAAGAAGAAACCTAGAGAGGAACCAGGCTATGAGGGGTGGCCAGTCCTCTTCTGGCTGTGCCGGGTGAAGAATATACCAGAACATGGCCAAGATGTTCAAATGTTCATAAATGACCAGCAGGGTCAAATAATAATAATCACAGTAGTTGTCGAGGGTCCAACAAGTCAGCACCTCAGGAGTAAATGTCAGTTGGCTTTTCATAGCCGATCATTAAGAGTATCTCTACCGCGCCTGCTGTCTCTAGAGAGTTGAAAACAGCAGGTCTGAGACAAGGTAGCACGTCCGGTGAACAGATCAGCGTTCCATAACCGCAGGCAGAACAGTTGAAACTGGAGCAGCAGCACGGTCAGGTGAATTGGGGACAGCAAGGAGTCATCATGCCAGGTAGTCCTGAGGCATGGTCCTAGGGCTCAGGTCCTCCGAGAGAGAGAAAGAAAGAGAGAATTAGAGAGAGCATACTTAAATTCACACAGGACACCAGATAAGACAGGAGAAGTACACCAGATATAACAGAGTGACCATAGCCCCCCAACACATAAACTACTGCAGCATAAGTACTGGAGGCTGAGACAGGAGGGGCCAGGAGACACTGTGGCCCCATGGACAGGGCCAAACAGGCAGGATATAACCCCACCCACTTTGCCAAAGCACAGCCACTACACCATTAGAGGGATATCTTCAACCACCAATTTACCATCCTGACACAAGGCGAAGTATAGCCCACAAAGATCTCCGACACGGCACAACCCAAGGGGGGTCGCTAACTCAGACAGGAAGATCACGTCAGTGACTCAACCCACTCAAGTGACGCACCCCTGTAATAGGGTTAGAAGCAGAGAATCCCAGTGGAGAGAGGGGAACCGGCCAGGCAGAGATAGCAAGGGCGGTTTGTTGCTCCAGAGCCTTTCCATTCACCTTCACACTCCTGGGCCTGACTACACTCAATCATAGGACCTACTGAAGAGATGAGTCTTCAGTAAAGACTTAAAGTTTGAGACCGAGTCTGTGTCTCTCACATGGGTAGGCAGACCATTCCATAAAAATTGAGCTCTATACGAGAAAGCCCTGCCTCCAGCTGTTTGCTTAGAAATTCTAGAGACAATTGTGACCGTAGCGTACGTGTAGGTATGTACACCGAAATGTACAGTTGATTTGTCAGAGGACAAACCATTCACAGAGACAAACTGATATCTTTCCGACAGATAAGATCTAAACCAGGCCGTAACTTGTCCGTGTAGACCAATTTTAGTTTCCAATCTCTCCAAAAGAATGTGGTGATCCATGGTATCAAAAGCAGCACTAAGGTCTAGAAGCACGAGGACAGATGCAGAGCCTCGGTCTGATGCCATTAAAAGGTAATTTACCACCTTCACAAGTGCAGTCTCAGTGCTATGATGGGGTCTAAAACCAGACCGAAGCATTTCGTATACATTGTTTGTCTTCAGGAAGGCAGTGAGTTGCTGCGCAACAGCCTTTTCTAAAATCTTTGAGAGGAATGGAAGATTCGATATAGGCCGATAGTTTTTTATATTTTCTGGGTCAAGGTTTGGCTTTTTCAAGAGAGGCTTTATTACTGCCACTTTTAGTGAGTTTGGTACACATCCGGTGGATAGAGAGCCGTTTATTATGTTCAACATAGAAGGGCCAAGCACAGGAAGCAGCTATTCCAGTAGTTTAGTTGGAACAGGGTCCAGTGTGCAGCTTGAAGGTTAATAGGCCATGATAATTTTCATCATTGTGTCAAGAGATATAGTACTAAAACACTTGAGCGTCTCTCTTGATCCTAGGTCCTGGCAGAGTTGTGCAGACTCAGAACAACTGAGCTTTGGAGGAATACGCAGATTTAAAGAGGAGTCCGTAATTTGCTTTCTAATAATCATGATATTTTCCTCAAAGAAGTTCATGAATTTGATGAAGGGATTTCATGAAGTGAAATGAAGTGAAAGCCATCCTCTCTTGGGGAATGTTGCTTTTTACTTAGCTTTGCGACAGTATCAAAAAGACATTTCGGATTGTTCTTATTTTCCTCATTTAAGTTGGAAAAATAGGATGATCGAGCAGCAGTGAGAGCTCTTCGATACTAGTCGGAAGACTTCCAGTTTGGTGTGGCGCCATTTCCGTTCAAATTTTCTGGAAGCTTGCTTCAGAGCTCGGGTATTTTCTGTATACCGGGGAGCTAGTTTCTTATGACAAATATTTTTAGTTTTTGGGGTACAACTGCATCTAGGGTATTGCGCAAGGTTAAATTGAGTTCCTCAGTTAGGTGGTTAACTGATTTTTGTCCTCTGACGTCCTTGGGTAGGCAGAGGGAGTCTGGAAGGGCATCAAGGAATCTTTGGGTTGTCTGAGAATTTATAGCACGACTTTTGATGCTCCTTGGTTGGGGTCCGAGCAGATTATTTGTTGCGATTGCAAACGTAATAAAATGGTGGTCCGAAAGTCCAGGATTATGAGGAAAAACATTAAGATCAGAGAGAGAGAACAAGAGAGCGAGAGAGAGAGAGAAAGAGAGCGAGAGACAGAAGGAGAGACAGTAGTTTGTTGTCTCATGGATTATGTAAACCTTTAACCTGGAATGACTTGAGCGTCAAAACACAGAGGTTTAGGCAAGTGGATGATCTCTGATGTTGTTTCGATGGTGCAGAGTTTAGTTGAGACAAGGCAACTCACACACACACACGCATGCACACACACACACACACACACACACACACACACACACACACACACACACACACACACACACACACACACACACACACACACACACACACACACACAAACTGATTATCAGTGGACATTTTCTGGCTGATGTTTTATATTTAGCAACGTACAGCAGAGAGGTCATCACCCGGAAGCATCTTCTGTTAGGAGATTGACACTCAAGCAATATATGTAAACACACTCGAGGAGGAGTATCATTTTCTAGGTAATCTTCATGAGGCATTATGTTGATTTGTACTTATTTCAATAAAGATGACAACAAATCCTGCTATAACTTTCAGGAGTATCTGTCTGACGTTTCCGATTACTTACTTATTAGAAAACATAGTAGGAAATGATAGTGTAGAAAAATGAAGAATGATAACAACGGACAGCGTTATGTGTGTGTGTGTGTGTGTGTGTGTGTGTGTGTGTGTGTGTCTGCATGTTACAGTAATGCATGTTCATTCATGTGTGTTCTTGTTCTCACGAGTCCAGTGTATGAGTGCCTTTGACCTGTTTATTAAGCAACACGTACAGTATGTTCAGGAATGAAAAATCCCACAGTCCTCTGGTTCATCACACAATCTGCCCTCTCTACTGTCACAATGAACTGAGGAGTGCAATTCAATCAAAACCGCACTAGACACTTTTTCACACGGTCAGAGAAGATCACAATGTAAAAACCTATTCCCAGGTGGGTGGACTATGGACTGTCTTGGGCTCCAGCTACATAGGGCCCTGGTCAGACGTAGGGCACTCTAGATAGGGAATGGGGTTCGCTTCATTTGAGATGCAGACTGTGTCTGTTGTTGGGTGAATGTGGTGTGTGGGACTCACTGTGGAAGGTTAAGGAAAAAGATGGCCACTCAGTCCCAAACCAATCACGTATTCAATTTAAGATGTATTGATTGAGAGTGCTGTCGGTACACTCTATAGTCTATACACAAGCAGAGGGCATGAGAGAGAGAAACGGTCAATGCAATGTTCCGCATTACAAATCAGACCCATTTGATGGATCACACAAACACACACATGCAGGCAGACACACATACACACATGCACCCTCACAAGTACATACAGCTACAGGGTCTTAATAATCCTTCAGCAACAGGAAATCTGAATTATAATGTGGAGTATAATTAATTGTAATTTTTATAGGGGTTGATACATTTTTCATCAGGGAAAAATCAGGTCTGACATTTCAAAGTGGATATTGCAAACTTCAGAAGTCTTTTTAAACCTCAAATACACTAAAAGTAAGAAAGGTCCTGCATTGCGGGAAAGTTCTCCTGATCAAAGGTGATCAAATTAAGATCCTACATCTGTACACAAATACAAGAATTCACAAACATACTGTATACACATATTGGTACAGTATGTACTGTGGAGACATACAGAGTTAATACTTTTTTTGATGTGTGTTTTCATGCTTCAGCGTGAACCTTATTGTGAACTCATTTTGTCCATTTAATTTCATGTACAAATGAATGACTGATGTTAGTGACGTAACAGTGCAAGGAAAGAAAAAGTCTCAAAATAGGCCATGGACATCATAATTTTTTAATTTGATCCACACACGCTGAACTCAATTATGGTCTCTCAGTTCAACGTGGTCTCTGTGTGTGCCTTTCCATAAAGATTACAGACACACACACTCATGCACACACGCACGCTCACACGCACACGTGCACACACACTCTCACACACAAACACACGCAAACACACACACAAAGGAAGTCCTGTGAGGATAAATGATTTATTTAGCAATGATTAGCGAGTGTAATTCTGAAACAAAGAGTGTCCTTGGAAGACATAACACTTCTCTCTTCTGTTAGCGTCTTCCTAATTAGGATAGTCAGGGAGAGTCTACTAAGGTAACAAATAGCCAAGGAACGTCAGCTTCATTGATCCACTGAGCTTGGTGCGGTAACAAAGCTTTCAGTAAGGACACTAATAATTTGTCTGTATGACATTGAAACGCGACAGAGGAGAAAGGGGTAATCGATCTTCTGTTTTCAATGCCAATATGTTATCTTACATGACAGGGATATAAAAGGGTCAATATTGAACATCATTCATATTGCTAATTGCACTGCCTGCCTACACTAGGACTTTACTCCAAGCACGTCTCTTTCTCTCTCTCTCTCTCCTTCTCTCTGTCCGTCTCGCTCTCTCTCCTTCTCTCTGTCCGTCTCGCTCTCTCTCCTTCTCTCTGTCCGTCTCTCTCTCTCTCCTTCTCTCTGTCTGTCTCTCTCTCTCTCTCTTTTTCTCTTTGTGTCTCTGTGGGTACTAGGTCACCTTGACTGTTTGGACAAATATGACTTTCCTACATCATGACACTGTACATACTTTACTGTTAACTTGAGGTGGAATGTCAGATGTGTAATAATTTACACAGCCTCTCCTCAGTACATTCAACCATTGGACTTTGTAACACTTATATAAGGTTATATAAAAGTTATATAATGGATTCTAAGTTTCAAAACGAATTTACTTCCATGATTAAGTTTATTTTTCCTCCTCTGCTTTTTATTCAGGGAGACAACCAAGCAGATAGAGTTTATTGACTGGAAGTGGTTCTCTTGTACTGAGCAGTCTGCAGGAGCCCAGTGCTGGCCAGAATTATTCTGAGGGGATGGATCTGGTGAAGATGGAGTCTGTATTCTTATTTTCCTCAGTGGGGAGAAGTGGAGAGTGAAGAGGAGAATACTTCCTGCTTCTGATGAATTGTGACAGGTACGGCACAACACTGGCCCTAACTGGACAGACGGGAGAGAGAAGGAAGAAGAGAGGGGCATAAGAGAGAGGTGGAGAAAGGGAGAGAGGAGGAAAAAGAGCGAGAGGGAGGGAGAATGAGAGGGAGAATGAGAGGGAGGGAGGGAGTGGTTGAGGATGTGAGAGTTGGCAAGATGGAGAGATTCTGAGAGAGTGAAAGAGATAGAAAGATTGAAATGTCATCCTTCTGTACTGAGCAAGCAGACTTCATCCCTGAGGAGGAGCGGGACACAATGAAATAGATAATTTTCTACTTTAAAAGAGGGATGAATAAGACACTGCAGTTGTCTGCCATCTGTCTCCCTCCCTCTTTCTCTCTCTCTCTCTCTCTCTCGCGCTCTCTCGCGCTCTCATTTTCTCTCTCCCCCTCTCTCTCTGATTAGTACCCCCATCCCAGTTTCAATTATACTGTAGATGTGTAGAATTTGATTTACATCCATATCTTTGTTGGATGTCATGGGGAGAATGGAGACCTGGAGGACTTAACAGAAATAAATCACAGAGACCAGAATGTGAGAATGGGATGGCTAGCTCTGCTGTCCATAAGATTAACATGAAAACAGACAGATTCAAGTATTTGAACGAAAACAACGAAACAGAATTATCCAATGGAATTGTATTTTAGAGTATACAGTGCATTTGGAAAGTATTAAGGCCCCTGGACTTTTTCAATTTTTTGTTATGTTACAGCCTTATTCCATAAATTGATTGAATAAAAATAAATACTCATCAATCTACACACAATACCCCATAACAACAAAGCGAAAACAGATTTTTCTACATTTTTGCACATATATTTAAAATAAGAAACAGAAATAATTTATTTACATAATTGCGATGAGACTCGAAATTGAGTTCAGGTGCATCCTGTTTCCATTGATCATACTTGAGATGTTTCCACAACTTGACTGAAGTCCACCTGTGGTAAATTCAATTGATTGGACATGATTTGCAAAGGCACACAGTTGACAGTGCATGTCAGACCAACATCCAAGCCATGAGGTTGAAGGAATTGTCCGTAGAGCTGCGAGACAGGATTGTGTTGAGGCACAGATCTAGGGAAGGGTACCAAAAAATGTTTGCAGCATTGAAGGTCCCCAAGAACACAGAGTCCTTCATCATTCTTAAATGGAAGAAGTTTGGAACCACCAAGACTCTTCCTAGTGCTGGTCGCCCGGGCCAAACTGAGAAATTGGGGTAGAAGGGCCTTGGTCAGGGAGGTGACCAAGAACCCGATGGTCACTCTGACAGAGCTCCAGAGTTCCTCTATGGAGATGGGAGAACCTTCCAGAAGGACAACCATCTCTGCAGCACTCCACCAATCAGGACTTTATGGTAGAGGGGCCAGGCGGAAGCCACTCCTCAGTAAAAGACACATGACAGCCCACTTGGAGTTTGCCAAAAGACACCTAAAGACTCTCAGACCATGAGAAACAAGATTCTCTGGTTTGATGAAACCAAGATTGATCTCTCTGGCCTGAATGCCAAGTGTCACGACTGGAGGAAACCTGGCATCATCCCTATGGTGAAGCATGGTGGTGGCAGCATCATTCTGTGGAGAGGTTTTTCAGCAGCAGGGACTGGGAGACTAGTCAGGATTGAGGGAAAGATGAACGGCGCAAAGTACAGAGATGTCCTTGATGAAAACCTGCTCCAGAGTGCTCAGGATCTCAGACTGGGGCTAAGGTTGACCTTCCAACAGGACAGCAACTCTAAGCACACAGCCAAGACAATGCAGGAGGGGCTTTGGGACAAGTCTCTGAATGTCCTGTAGTAGCCCAGCTAAGCCCGGACTTGAACCCGATCAAACATCTCTGGAGAGTCCTGAAAATAGTTGTGCAGCGACACTCCCCATCTAAGAATACTTCTGTAATCTCTGCAAAAGGTGCTTTATCAAAGTACTGAGTAAAGGGTCAGAATACTTATGTAAATGTGATATTGCATTTTTTATTTTTTGCAAAAATGTCTTAAATCCGGTGTTAGCTTTGTCATTAGGGGGTATTGTGCATACATTGATGAGGGAAAAAACTATTTTAGAATAAGGTTGTAATGTAACAAAATGTGGAAAAAGTCAAGGGGTTTGAATACTTTGCGAATGCACTGTATGTGTGTATCTATTGTAGTCTTTATGTAGTGTTTGAACTGTTCTGTTCTGCTGCACGGGTTACTGTTTATTATCACTGCGACCTTACAGAGAGAGATATGTGGTATTCCTGCTACACTATCTCTGAAATATTGCATCACTCTTCATGTTATCGGCGGAATCAGAGGTAGTGTTGTCAGAATGCCTTGGCTTCTCTCTCCATGGCTAGACAGGCCTTTACCGTGCAGAAGAGGAGCTTTCGCTATAGGGGGAGCACAATTCCTCGGCTTTGTCCACTGAAATTAATCATGACAGATACAGAGAGATAGTGTATGTGTGTGCGTGTGTGTGTGCGTGCGTGCATGCGTGCGTAGAGAAAATAGCGAATTCGCCGCCTGTTAAGCCTAAGAATTTGCATAAGAGTAAGGCTTGGGACCGGGGTGTGAGTGGAATGTGAATGACACACACACGCACACACACACACACACGCACACACACACACACACACACACACACACACACACACACACACACACACACACACACACACACACACACACACACACACACACACACAGTAGGAGAGTGTGGGGTATAGGAATATATCTCTCAAATGTGTTCTGTCATCTTCCGCTGCACTCCCTGAATACATAGAGACTGAGAACACAACTCTTTAAGGAGAGGGTTTGGGCTCTGTGTGTGGAATTGAGGAAAACACAGTCTTTCCTGAATCTGAGATCAGACAAGGCAAGTATCTCCTCTCTCTTCTCCTCAACACTCCTCCTCTCTCCTCTCCTCTAATTCACCATTCCACTTAACCTGGTCGCCAGATATGTATGAAAAAAAGCACAACAGAGGAATTGGCTAAAGCACAAAAAGAACTGGGACCAGGCTACTTGCCACCATCGTTGGAAGAGAGACACAACTGTCTTATCAATGACCTCACTATGCCTGTTCTCGCCGCGGGTGATCCCCACTCTCTCCCTTGGTAGGGTTTGACGTTGTCAGGGTAACAGAGCAGAGATGTGTTGGCATGACGATGGCCAGCCATATGACTGAACAAGACATGATGAAAGTTTAATCTGTCGTCTGTTAGTTAGCTCACAGGATAGCCCTGCCTGCCAAGCTACCGGTCTGGAAACGAAACTAGTTACAGGATGCAGTTCACCATCTTGTGGAGAGACACACTGGGATAACAGTTTGGACCAGACACTGATGATCTCAGCACATGATGTTCCATCTGATTCATTATTTACTGGACAGTTAAAGATAGATTGGTTGAACTCTTTACAGGACAGGATGTCCAAACTAGCTGTCACCTCTTGAAACAGGTCCGGTGTGTGTGTGTGTGTGTGTGTGTGTGTGTGTGTGTATGTGTGTGTGTGCGTACATTACAGTAATGCATGTTTGTTCATGTGTGTTCTTATTCACACGAGTCCAGTGCATGAGTGATGGTAAAAACGACCCTCCCACTCTGTCTGACAAATTCTTTCTCTTTGCTCTTGTTTTTCTTAATAGGGTATTGGTGGAGCCGAGAGGGTTGTCAGCCAAATGGGACACACCTAGGCTTGGGTGTGTCCCGAGGATAAATACACCTTTCCCCCATATATTGAGGAGACTCTCTCCATGTAGACACACTGTTGTTTTTGGTTGTGGCATTTTGTGGCTTGTTTGTTTTGGCACCTCTCAACACCCCTCATTATCGCAATCTATGCACACAACCACTCACTTACACCACTGATTACTGACAACACACCATTGTTAATTGTATACAGTTTACTTTAATTAATATATAAAATGTTTTGTTATTCCTTTATCTCTGCATTGTCTCCCTTGTGATTATGGGCCAGTTCGTGACATAAGAAACAAGGTTTTGAAGTGTTTGTCCTATAACCAAAAAAGTGTTAAACAAATCAAAATATATTTCATATTTGAGATTCTTCAAAGTAGCCACCCTTTGCCTTGATGGCAACTTTGCACACTCTTAGCATTCTCTCAACCAGCTTCATGAATGCTTTTCCAACAGGCTTGAAGGAGTTCCCACATATGCTGAGCACTTGTTGGCTGCTTTTCCTTCACTCTGCAGTCCAACCCATCCCAAACCATCTCAATTGGTTGAGGTCAGGTGATTGTGGAGGCCAGGTCATCTGATGCAGCACTCCATCACACTCCTTCTTGGTCAAATAGCCCTTACACAGCCTGGAGGTGTATTTTGGGTCATTGTCCTGTTGAAAAACAAATGATAGTCCCACTAAGTGCAAACCAGATGGGATGGCATATCGCTGCAGAATGATGTGATATCCATGCTGGTTAAATGTGCCTTGAATTTTAAATAAATCCCTGACTGTGTCGTCAGCAAAGCACCCACACACCATCACACCTCCTCCTCCATGCTTCATGGTGGGAACCACACATGCGGCAATCATCCATTCATTTACTCTGCGTCTCACAAAGACACGGCAGTTGGAACCAAAAATCTCAAATTTGGACTCATCAGTCCAAAGGACCGATTTCCACCAGTCTAATGTCCATTGCTCGTGTTTCTTGAACCAAGCAAGTCTCTTCTTATTATCGGTGTTCTTTAGTAATGGTTTCTTTGCAGAAAGTCAACCTTAAAGGCCTGATTCACGCAGTCTCCTCTGTGTCTGTAAATTCCACAAATTAACTTTTAACAAGGTACACCTGTTAATTGAAATGCATTCTAGCTGACTACCTCATGAAGCTGGTTGATAGAATTCCAAGAGTGTGCAAAGCTTTCATCAAGGCAAAGGGTGGCTACTTTGAAGAATCTAAATTCTAAAGTATATTTTTGTTTGTTTAACACCTTTTTTGTTACTGCATGATTTCATGTGTTTTTTAAATATTTTATTAATAGTCTTCACTATTTTTCTGCAATGTACAAAATAGTAAAAAATAAAGAAAAACCCTGGAATGAGTAACACATACTTAATACTTCCGTAAATTTTTTAAAACCGGTACCAATAACCCCCAGACTAGTCCTGTGGCACTTGTGGGGGTCTTAGAGCAAAACAGAGAACACCATTGTGTTTGTGACAGTCTCTCATTTCCATAGAGTGGTCAATAGTTTGTAGGTCAAACCATTCAGACACTACAGACGTTTTCGTGAGAAGAACCGTTTTCTGGGGTGTCTCATTGTCTGACAAATACTAATCTAGCTCTTCCCCCTTTCACCGCAGATGCGAAAGTACGACATCAGAGGATGTGGTGGATGTAGACACATCCAATGCAAAAAAAGAAAGGTATCTCTAGCTTAAAATTACAGATTCCAATTGGGATTTATTTATTATGTTACTTAGATTGACGCACCGGTGTGTGAACCAACTCTAAGCATATATATTGTGATGAAGCCTTGATGAGAGAACCAGTACCTTGTCCTATGTTGTTTGTTATCACCAAGGAGATTATCTTCTACAGGCACTCACATTCCTTGAAGTCTTTAAAACTTAGATCTCTGTGCTGTACAACAAAAATCACTAATGCTCCATAGCTGGCATCTTACATCTGAAAACCCACACCCTCAATTAGCACACTGAGTTGACAGATTACATTTAAACAGACTTTCTCCACTTTCTTTCTCTTCTTTCTTTGGCCTTTGTAGTGCAGTGTATCCTGTTGTTCTTCATCCACAGAGATGATGGCGTTATAGTCATGCAGAGACTGGTGCTCATTTGGTAAAGCATGGTGTTTGGCATATGTTAATATATGCCAATATTATATGGTATATGTTGTTATTATTATATTATTATTGTTGTTGGTGTTATTATTACATTTAGATAAGTAGTTGAAATGCAGGTCTCCCAATGTCAGTGCAGCTGCAGAAGTCAAGCTGAGTGCTTCAGGTCTTACTTTGACCATCCGGCGTTCTCAACTCATGTTTTTCTCTCCTCCCATCCCAATTATATCCTTCAGGAGACACGGATCCTGTTGATGAACAACTAGGTTCAGACATCCTCTGTGATCAGACACATCTATTTACTGTAACAACACAATGCCTGGAATGAATTATCTTGGTTCAATTCATTTGATTATTCTTGAATCGAACCAAATGTTCCATAGGGTGGCGCACAATTTGTCCAGCGTCGTCCGGGTTAAGGTACGGCAGGGGTAGGCCGTCGTTGTAAAATAAGAATTTGTTCTTAACTGACTTGTCTCGTTAAATAAAGTTTTTTTTAATGAACTCCCAATAGCCTAGGCCCTAGGCTATATAACTGCTTGATCTATTGTTATCTTGGTAATTGTAGCCATTGAGGAAGATTACACAGGAAAGGAAAATGGGAGTTCAATAAAATACTGTTATTATGGTCTTGCCTACTCTAGGCTTTACCCCAATTGATACATATTTTCTGTTCTATTTGAATGGACGTTTCATTTTTACAGAATTTATTAATTTATCTAAGGCTTCATCTTGTAGCCTGCATAAACCATCTCATAGCCTAGAGTGGGCGCGTGCGCAATGTAAGCACACTCGCGCGTGTTTAATGGTGACCTTTTGTTTCCACGGCGCAGTCATGTACGAAAAAGGTGAGGAGTTAACAGCAACGGCGTCGTTTGGCAGCGGACTACCGAAAACAAACGGTCGGGTGAGACTGTGTGCTGTGACTATCTGTCCGTGTAGTCTTCACCGGTCCTCACACACAGCTACACACACACAAACGCGCGCAGTAGCCTACTGCCAAATCGTGCGGTCTCTCACGCGCATACTCTCTACTAGCCAGACAGATACAGAAGCAATGGGAGACAATTACTGAGGCAACCACGGAGAGATACACACTGAGACCGACTATGGCTGTGGACGGTAAGAGCGCTGTTTCATTCATGAAACTACTCATTTAAATCATTGGTCTACCTTTTCTTAAACAGAGATAAGGATATTTGTAATTGGCTGTGTATATTTGTATTAAGCGTTAGGTTAAATCAATAGGGGCTTCTTTATTTCACAGATCGGTTGTGGGGGGTATATTTTCAACATCAATAACAGCATGTTTGCTCAGCTTATTAGCGTGGATGTATTACGATGTCAATAAACTGGGGGACTTATGAGATATCCTCAGTTCTTTGCCAATTTTGCGTAAAGGTCAACATCCATATAGGAGAAATAACGTAGTACATTGTCTTTTACAGTTCCCCTCAGAGCAATGTTCTGATTTCTCATGTTAACATTTCTAGAAAGTTTGAACTGGTATGTCAGTAGTTGGTCATGTCCGCTTAGTGAGGTTTGTGTTAGTAACCTCAGTCCATTAAGTTCCCTTTCATAAGGAGCTTGGCTGTCCTATTGGGGTTTTATGGGTGAACTTCACATCGCTGTCATGGTGTTCCGGAATACCATATCCAGATTCGTATTTAGGAGATTTCTCTATTTAGCACATTGTTAATGGTTTGAGTAATTGATTCGTTAGCCCACGGCCCACTCAAGATACTCCATGTCCGTCCATCCGTCTTCGTGAGAAGCGCATGACCCTTGTCCATAGGGCGGGTTTCATTGTGGTTCTGACAGGATAGCAGAGGGCATTTCGCAGCGGTTGAACTGTTCACAGTGGTCCTCCGACGGGATGGATGCGTAGTGGATAAATTCATTTGTTCCATTCCTAAAGTTTTGGTTAATAATTTGGCAGCATATTTTCTGCTTCCTTTTACAGCCAATGGTAGCATATAGCCTATCCTAATACATAATTACTTGATTATAACTTTAGGTTTCTTTGGGATTCATTGAAATAGGTAGCATATCTAGCTAGCACTCTTCATTTGGTTTGATTTAATTATATCCGAGATTAGACATTGAGATGGTGATTTTTCTCTCTTCACTATACTGTCTGTAGGACAGTATCATACTAGCCACTAGCTAAATGAGTAATTAGAGGAATAATCAGGAAGTCAGGCCAGTGCAGTGTCAGGTCAGTCTCTCCCTTTCTCTGCTGGAGCAGGTTAGCACCTCATTAACATGGCTGCAGGTAGAGGTAGGCTGCAGCACAGAGACATATTGTCCTATCTATAATTCATCTGAAGTTTACTTAAGCATCATTCATTTTGCACCGCTGACCCTAGCACAATGGCGTTACTGTGTGTGTGTGTGTGTGTGTGTGTGTGTGTGTGTGTGTGTGTGTGTGTGTTTGTGTGTGTGCAACTGTATCTTTAATGAGTTTGGGTAGTCTTGGTATATGAAGGCTTTGCCAAACCAGGGGTTGGCAACTCTAGTCCTGCAGACTCAGGAACCACAGTGTCTGTTGGTTGTCTCTGGGAGTCACTTCATTGATCCGTGTCACTGATTTGCTCAGAGAAGGCTCACCTAGTTACCATGTCTGAATTAGAATTAAACACTGTTGTCTCCAAAGACATCTGGCCGTATCGTCACGTCTCATAGGAGAGTTGAAGTTATAACGGTTGGTGAGATGTCTGGTTGAATCTCCAAAGACATCTGGCCGTATCGTCACGTCTCATAGGAGAGTTGAAGTTATAACGGTTGGTGAGATGTCTGGTTGAATCTCCAAAGACATCTGATTGTATCGTCACGTCTCATAGGCGCAACAATACAAATGCGGACAAATCTTGACACAATTTTCTCCATTGAACATTTCTCGCAACTGATTGTCCCTGTGTGAAAAGCAGTACACGGTGTGTATAAAGAAGGCCCTTATCAGAGAGAGAGCAGCACTGCTGGGCTTAGAACCCCTTTCTCCCCTATTTCACACCACAAACAGGCATGGGTAAGCCCAGCAGGCAAGAGGGTGTGTGTGTGTGTTTTCACACACACGCACATGCACGCACGTACGTATACACGCACGCAAGCACACACGTACACACACACACACACACACACACACACACACACACACACACACACACACACACACACACACACACACACACACACACACACACACACACACACACACACACACTCCTCCTAACCTCTTCTCTCCATATATGTGGCTGTTTGGACTGAAAGACACAGTCCTGGAGAGGTTGTGTCCAAATCAATTCCATTTCGATTTAGTCAAAAGAGGAGATTCATTTGATAGTTATTACAACTTCTGCTGGTTGTACAACTGTAATCTTTTACAGTTCTCTGACCGGAGCTGGTAGTTTTGATCTAGAGTCAGTGGCCATTCAGTAGTTAGCTAATATAATAACCCACCCATGTATGGTTAGCCTCTGACTGAAAGTGTGTGTTTATCTCATAGGTATTAAAACCTGTAGATAGTTATAGCACTGATGTCATCCACATATTCCTTTGGAAATTCCCGATGACGCATGAAGCTGGAAGTATTTGATTTTGAAGCACGCCGTATTGCTGAATGGAGCTGAATGGCACCAAAAAAACCTGCTAAGGATCATGTGGAAATTGGCCGTAACTAGCAAAGGAACTAGCAAAGGATGTCGTTGTTTTCATCCTGCCTGAAAGAGTCAACCCAACGCTGCTACATGACTTCGGCGTCAATACTAGAGACCCCATAGACATTGGTCAGCCCCTTTATCTCCACTTGACAGGCGTGCTCTCATCTGGCACACCACAACCCTTTAGGTGCAAAGAGTGCTCCTCATAGCCTGTGGGGCCATGATTAGTCTGTGTCAGCACGTGGTCCTGTGTGATGACAAATGTAGTAGTTAGAACGGACCACTATTTCATTAAATATCCAGATTTGTAGCTAACTTTAAAATAATTCACCCTGGGGATTGAACATGATCGTAATAAACACATTTTAGAGGCCAAAACGTCCAGAAAAAATCAATACATTTGGCTGTTCTGACTAGCGTAATTTACATAGGTTTTCTAGGGCAGACCAGGGCTTTTGGCACCGCTAGGTTTCTACGCAGTAGACAACACTCAGAGCTCATGACTTCACACTCCAGAACGGACACAGGGGCCTAGTTTATCTATTCAAACAGCCTCCCAGACATAGGGTTCTATTTTCAGCTGGCGTAAGGCGGTGCTAGTGTCAAACGCACATTAATTGCATTTTCATCATGTAAAAACTGTCTCACTGGCATTTTCCAGCCCTAACACCAGGTACATTTTTTTTTGGTGTGTTTTGGGTCATTGTCCTGTTGAAAAACAAATGATAGTCCCACTAAGCGCAAACCAGATGGGATGGTGTATCGCTGCAGATTGCTGTGGTAGGAAAGATTTCCACCGGTCTGATGTCCATTGCTCGTGTTTCTTGGCTCAAGGAAGTCTCTTCTTAATATTGGTGTCCTTTAGTAGAGACAGAGTACAGAGAGAGAGAGAGGTCATGACCAGATTTGTCAGCATGTTTTTTAATTTATTTTTAGATTTGGAGTTATATAAACATGTTTTTTTATTTATTTTTAGATTTAGAGTTATATAAACGTTTATTTTTTGGCAGGGACACATACAGGATGCTACCCTCTACAACATAATATTCACTCCAAATCAAAACTCCAAACCTACAACCTGATTTTGGACTATTATTCCCAAGCTATACAGCAAATGCTCTGGCAAACAAACAGAAACCTGAAAACACCATCCAACCTGAGACTGAGTGAGTAATGTCTAGTCTGAAGCTATCTTTCATTTTCAAAAGGCCAAAAAATACATGACACTAATATATTTACTTTATAAGGACTGAATGCTAAATTAAAGCACACAGCTGCATGTGAGCTCACATTTTTCAACATGTTTTTAACAATAAGATAGTTTTGGAGTTAGATAAACTTGGATTTTTCAGGAGGGATATATACAGGATGCTACCATCCACAGCATAACCTTCACTTCAGATCAAAACTCCAAACCTACAACCTGATTTTGGACAGACCAGAAACAACTTCAATTAGCACTGAGGCGCGAAGTGAAAGGTGTCAAAGCCTTTGAGCCCAACACATGGCAGGAGTCTCACAGGCTACCCCTCCCAAATCCAGAGGCATTTTATACAATACATCTACCTCCAGAAATAAAGCACTACTGCTTTACTCCACCTGAGGAACTGTTCACCATATGCCCTGGCTTGTCTTCCCCTGTCTGGTACAGGTACCCCCACCACACTCCCCCCTCTCTGTTCACTGTCTGCCCTGGCTTGTCTTCCCCTGTCTGGTACAGGTACCCCCACCACACTCCCCCCTCTCTGTTCACTGTCTGCCCTGGCTTGTCACTCAGTGCTCAGTTGTCTCTACCAAGTCTGCCCCCTAACAATTTTATTTGCTGGTTTTAAGCATTAAACTTTCAAATAGCTCTTGCCCTAAGCTCTCTCCTGGCCCCTTACACCACCTGACCAATTCCTAAAGCAATGGGACTTCCTAAATCTTTTTCAGAAAATTACCAATCCAGATTATTACCAATCAAAGTATGACTCCAAACACCCAGAAAAGGCTACTCTCCTCAATGTTATCCTCACAAATAATCCTGATAGGTACCAATCTGGGGTTTTCTGTAATGACCTTAGTGATCACTGTTTTACAGCCTGTGTTTGTAATGGCTGCTCAGTGAAACATCCTGTCCTGATTTGTCATAGACGCTTGCTAACAAACTTTAATGAGCAAGCCTTCCTTCATGACCTGGTCTCTGTAAATTGGTATAGAATCAGCTTGATCCCCTCCGTCGAAGAATCTTGGACCTTCTTTTTTGATATTTTCAGTGATACGCCCCCATAAAGAAAATGAGAATAGAAAACAGGTTCAGTCCCTGCTCCGACCGTGATCTTGCGGAGTTACTCCACCTCAAGAATTGCAAAAGGCCAAAGTTAGTTACATTAAGGAGCAGTTTTCTCTCTGTGGGTCTAACCCCAAGAAGTTCTGGAAAATGGTTAAAGACCTGGAGAATAAACCCTCATCCTCACAGCTGCACATGTCTCTTAAAGTTGATGATGTGGTTGTTACTGACAAGAAGCACATGGTTGAGCTCTTTAATCACCACTTCATAAGACAGGATTCCTATTTGGCTCAGTCATGCCTCCTTGCCCGTCCAACATTTCCTCATCTCCCACCCCTTCTAATGCAACTAGCCCCGATGATCCTCCCTATTTCCCCCCTGCCACTCTGCAAAGAGTCCGAGGTGCTAAAGGTGCTCCTTAAACCCCCAAAAAACATCTGTGTCAGATGGTTTAGATCCTTTCTTCTTTAAGGTTGCTGCCCCTTCTTTAAGATTGCTGCCCCTTCTTTAAGGTTGCTGCCCTTTTTTTTAAGGTTGCTGCCCCTTCTTTAAGGTTGCTGCCCCTTCTTTAAGGTTGCTTCCCCTTTCCTTCTCGTTGGACTCATTCAAGGAAAAATATTCTTCCAGTTCTTGGTGAGTAATCTCAGTTCTGATGGCCAGTTACAAACAACGCATAAAAACTAACAAAATAGCACAGTTGGTTAGGAGCATGTAAAATGTCAGCCATCCTCTTTGGCGCCATCTTATATAATTTATATCACTATATCACTTATAATCCTAACTGTTATAGGCCTATTTCTATTTTGCCCTGTTTATCAAATGTGTTGGAAAAACTTGTCAATAATCAACCGACTGGCTTTCTTGATGTCTATAGTATACTCTCTGGCATGCAATCTGGTTTCCGCTCAGGTTATGGATGTGTCACTGCAACCTTTAAGGTCTTCAACAATGTCCCCATTGCCCTCGATTCTAAGCAATGTTGTGCTGCTATTTTTATGACTTGGCCAAAGTTTTTGATACGGTAGACCATTCCATTCTTGTGGGCCGGATAATGAGTATTGGTGTATCTGAGGGGTCTTTGGCCTGGTTTGCTAACTACCTCTCTCAAAGAGTGCAGTGTATAAAGTCAGAAAATCTGCTGTCTCAGCCACTGCCTGTCACCAAGGGTGTACCCCAAGGCTCGATCCTAGGCCCCACGCTTTTCTCAATTTACATCAACAATATAGCTCAGGCAGTAAGAAGCTCTCTCATCCATTTATATGTAGATGATACAGTCTTATACTCAGCTGGCCCCTCCCCGGAGTTTGTGTTAAATGATCTACAACAAAGCTTTCTTAGTGTCCAACAAGCTTTCTCTGCCCTTAACCTTGTTCTGAACACCTCCAAAACAAAGATCATGTGGTTTGGTAAGAAGAATGCCCCTCTCCCCACAGGTGTGATTACTACCTCTGAGGGTTTAGAGCTTGAGGTAATCACCTCAAACAAGTACTTGGGAGTATGGCTAGATGGTACACTGACCTTCTCTCAGTACATACCAAAGCTGCAGGCTAAAGTTAAATGTAGACTTGATTTCCTCTATCGTAATCGCTCCTCTTTCACCCCAGCTGCCAAACTAACCCTGATTCAGATGACCATCCTACCCATGCTAGATTATGGAGACGTAATTTATAGATGAGCAGGTAAGGGTGCTCTCGAGAGGCTAGATGTTCTTTACCATTCGGCCATCAGATAGGACACATCACTGCACTCTATACTCTTCTATAAACTGGTCATCTCTGTGTAGCCGTCGCAAGACCCACTGGTTGTTGCTTATTTATAAAACCCTCTTAGGCCCCACTCCCCCCTATCATCCTCCACATACAACACCCGTTCTGCCAGTCACATTCTGTTAAAGGTCCCCAAAGCACACACATCCCTGGGTCGCTTGTCTTTTCAGTTCGCTTCAGCTAGCTACTGGAACGAGCTGCAACAAACACTCAAACTGGACAGTTTCATCTCAATCTCTTCATTCAAAGACTCAATCATGGACACTCTTACTGACCGTTGTTGCTGCTTTGTGTGATGTATTGTTGTCTCTACCTTCTTGCCCTTTGTACTGTTGTCTGTGCCCAATAATGTTTGTACCCTGTTTTGTGCTGCTGCCATGTTGTGTTGCTACCATGTTGTTGTCATGTTGTGTTGCTACCATGCTGTGTTGTCATGTGCTTCTGCCATGCTATGTTGTTGTTTTAGGTCTCTCTTTATGTAGTGTTATGGTGTCTCTCTTGTCGTGATGTGTGTTTTGTCCTATATTTTTATTGTATTTTTAATCCCAACCCCCATCCCCGCAGGAGGCCTTTTACCTTTTGGTAGGTTGTCATTGTAAATAAGAATTTGTTCTTAACTGACTTGCCTAGTAAAATAAAGCTTAAAGAATAAAGAACCTGTCATATCATTTCGGTTGCTACTCAGATGGGCGGGGTGGGAATATTTATGATTCAAAGTGCTAATTTCAGACAGCGCTGATAGTGATATTTAAGACCAACCAAAAACTGGTTTTAGTGGTAACACAGTTGGTTATGGCATGCATTTTGACGACAGCATCGCAGCTTATCCAGCCGTGACACAGACTGCCCATATAACATGGAACAAGAATAGTCTACTGAGCCTTTGGTGCCTGTATACTTTAGAAACATAAAAAAACTAATGTTTGTCCTATTTCATTTTATGGGATTAAAAACCAAGCATAGCCTCCCCTCCTCTCAATTAAGGCATTTTTTTGTCTGCCCAATGCAGTCGCGAAGTAGTCAAGTCTGTCGATAACGGGTTTGGCTCCTGAGACTACTTAATCACCAAAGCTCGATTCAAAAACAAAGTTTGAGAGGAGTAGAACAGTGAGCTGACGGTCCCTTTTTGCCTGTGCATTGTAGGCAGGCCCACATTACTTTATGGATGGTTTTACGTACATGGCTAGTCTGTGTTGTTTTAATATTAAATGCCCACCAGAAGAAATGATGGGGCCTGTAAGTGTGACAACGCCTATTTAAAAGATGTTGTTTTTTGTCTTGAATTATTCATTCTCATTTTAGGACTTATCAATAATAAATGTAATCTTGCATTGACAATGTTTGGCATGTACTGTTCATCCATAATGTAATTTACGGTAGGCCTAGCCTCTATATCAGTGTGAATGCTATTGAAGACATGCAATTACTTACAACAATGTAGACTGCAGATGGGTTCAAGTTAACCTATTTATCAAAGATGGGATAGGTCTTCATTTTCTTATTTTGTTTCTGTAAGCAATTTAACAAACTAAAACGGACTAACATTGAAATTGGAGTTGACTCCAAGGCTACATAACAGACAGTAAATACACAACCTAAAGCGAACCACATATTTCACCATGGAGCACGTTCTGATGGAGCACGTTCTGATGGAGCACGTTCTGATGGAGCACATTCTGATAGAGCACATTCTGATGGAGCACGTTCTGATGGAGCACACCCACAACTTGTTTATTCATCAGAACCCACAACCCAGAACCCAGAACCCAACCCAAACCCAAAACCCAGTGTTAGTTTTGTTAAAATAGAGCTACGGTACTGTCTGTGTGAGACACTGTATGTTGTTCGGTATCCACAATGTAGCTAAAGGCGCGACCCTTTCCTAAAGGCTTCTCATGTCTTTAACACACTCTCCACAGGGCAGATCATATCACACAGTCATCTGCCCACTCAACCATGTAACACACACTAATCTTGTCATCTACAGAACAGGGGTGTGTGTGTGTATATACAGTGCCTTGCGAAAGTATTCGGCCCCCTTGAACTTTGCGACCTTTTGCCACATTTCAGGCTTCAAACATAAAGATATAAAACTGTATTTTGTTGTGAAGAATCAACAACAAGTGGGACACAATCTGATAGAGACATACCCCAAGCGACTTACAGCTGTAATCGCAGCAAAAGGTGGCGCTACAAAGTATTAACTTAAGGGGGCCGAATACTTTCGCAAGGCACTGTATGATGAAAATTACAGGCCTCTCTCATCTTTTTAAGTGGGAGAACTTGCACAATTGGTGGCTGACTAAATACTTTTTTGCCCCACTGTATATAGACAACTGAAAAAACATCCTGTGGCTTTTTTCCAAGTACTCTTGGTATACAGTATACCGCCCAAGCCTAGGGTGGAGTTTTGGAGGGGTGGAACTACTAAACAACTGCAGTAGTAAAAAGTTTAAAGTAATCACACATCTGACCATCTGCAGTACAGTTGAAGTCGGAAGTTTACATACACCTTAGCCAAATACATTTAAACTCACATTTTCACAATTCCTGACATTTAATCAGAGTAAAAATTCCCTTTTCTTTGGTCAGTTAGGATCATCACTTTTTTTTAAGAATGTGAAATTTCAGAATAATAGTAGAGAGAAAATGATTTATTTCAGCTTTTATTTCTTTCATCACATTCCCAGTGGGTCAGAGGTTTACATACACTCAATTAGTATTTGGTAGTAATTTTTTAACTTCGGTCAAACCTTTTGGGTAGCCTTCCACAAGCTTTCCACAATAAGTTGTGTGAATTTTGGCCCATTCCTCCTGACAGAGCTGGTGTAACTGAGTCAGGTTTGTAGGCCTGCTTGCTTGCACACGCAACTTTGGAAGTGTGCTTGGTGTCATTGTCCATTTGGAAGACCCATTTGCGACCAAGCTTTAACTTCGTGACTGATGTCTTCAGATGTTGCTTCAATATATCCACATAATTTTCAATTCCTCATGGAGCCATCTATTTTGTGAAGTGCACCAGTCACTGCTGCAGCAAAGCACCCCCACAACATGATGCTGCCACCCCCTTGCTTCACGGTTGGGGTGGTGTTCTTCGGCTTGCAAGCCTCCCCCTTTTTCCTCCAAGCATAACGATGGTCATTATGGCCAAACAGTTATACTTTTGTTTCATCAGACCAGAGCACATTTCTCTAAAAGGTACGATCTTTGTCCCCATGTGCAGTTGCAAACCGTAGTCTGGCTTTTTTATGGCAGTTTTGGAGCAGTGACTTCTTCCTTGCTGAGCGGCCTTTCAGGTTATGTCGATATAGGACTCGTTTTACTGTGGAAAAACAAGTTTCAATGACTCCAACCTAAGTGTATGTAAACTTCCAACTTCAACTGTATTGTGTGTGTGTGTGCGTGTGTGTGTGTTTGGCAGAGCCAAAGGGTTCAAAGGGTGAACTAGTGTTAGCTTTGCTAAGACAAACACTTTCTTTGTTGTTTTCTCCCTTTGGTTGATGTTGCCAGCAGGAGGCTGGCCATTTGGTGGCTTTAGAGGGTGATACAGGAGACTGCAAGGGTGTGTGTGTGTATGTGTGTGTGCGTGTGTGCGTGTGTGTGCGCGTGTGTGTGCGTGTGTGTGCGTGTGTGTGCGTGTGTGTGTGTGTGTGTGTGTGTATTGCTGCCTCCTGTCTGTATATGTATGGATGCGTTTAATGTCTTTAGTGTTATTGACCAAATGCCACAGTTTCTGTCACAGATGTCACAGATTCCCTCTCCTTCTCTCTGGCATCAGCCCTCTGACACAGACACAGCCATTTGTGCGTGTGTTCGTGTGTCTGCATGCTTGTGTATTTTTTGACAGCATCTGTAACATTTCTTCCCCCTCTCCATCCCTCCTTTCCACTCTCTCAGCAGGGTGTTTCATCTGTGTTTAGCCTGGTTATCCAATCCGTCTGGCTCATCCTCTTACTTACACACACACACGCAAACACACGCGCACACACACGCAGACAGACAGACAGACAGACAGACAGACAGACAGACAGACAGACAGACAGACAGAGAGAGAAGTTTGGACACACCTACTCATTCAAGGGTTTTTCTTTATTTGTACTATTTTCTACATTGTAGAATAATAGTGAAGACATCAAAACTATGAAATAACACATGGAATCAATTAGTAACCAAAAAAAGTGTTAAACAAATCAAAATATATTTATATTTGAGATTCTTCAAAGTAGCCACCCTTTGCCTTGATGACAGCTTTGCACACTCTTGGCATTCTCTCAAACAGCTTCGTGAGATAGACCTGGAATGCATTTCAATTAACAGGTGTGCCTTGTTAAAAGTTAATTTGTGGAATTTCTTTCCTTCTTAATGCGCTTGAGCCAATCAGTTGTGTTCTGACAAGGTAGGGTGGTATACAGAAGATAGCCCTATTTGGTAAAATACCAAATCCATATTATGGCAAGAACAGCTCAAATAAGCAGAGAAATGACAGTCCATCTTTACTTAAAGACATGAACTCCAGTCAAGCCGGAAAGTTTCAAGAACTTTGAAAGATTCTCTAAGTGCAGTTGCAAAACCCATCAAGCGCTGTGATGAAACTGGCTCTCATGAGGACCGCCACAGGAAATTAAGACCCTGAGTTACCTCTGCTACAGAGGAAGTTCATTAGAGTTACCGACCTCAGATTTCAGCCCAAATAAATGCTCACAGAGTTCAAGAAACAGACACATCTCAACATCAACTGTTCAGAGGAGGCTGTGATAATCAGGCCTTCATGGTTGAATTGCTGCAAAGAAACCACTACTAAAGGACACCAATGATGAGAAGAGACTTGCTTGGGCCAAGAAACACGAGCAATGGACATTAGACCCGTGTAAATCTGTCCTTTGGTCTGATTAGTCCAAATTAGAGATTTTTGGTTCCAACCACCGTGTCTTTGTGAGACGCAGAGTAGGTGAGCGGATGATCTTCGCATGCGTGGTTTCCAACGTGAAGCATGGAGGAGGAGGTGTGATGGTGTGGTGGTGCTTTGCCGGTGACACTGTCAGTTATTTATTTGGAATTCAAGGTGCATTTAACCAGCATAGCTACCACAGCATTCTGCAGCGATACTCCATCCCATCTGGTTTGCGCTTAGTGAGACTATAATTTGTTTTACAGGACAATGACCCAACACACCTCCAGGCTGTGTAAGGGCTGTTTGACCAAGAAGGAGAGTGATGGAGTGCTGTATCAGATGACCTGGACTCCACAGCATATGTGGGAACTCCTTCAAGACTGTTGGAAAAGCATTCCATGTGAAGCTGGATGAGAGAATGCCAAGAGTGTGCAAAGCTGTCATCAAGGCAAAGGGTGGCTACTTTGAAGAATCAAAAATATATTTTGATTTGTTTTCCATATTTGTTATTTCTTAGTTTTTATGTCTTCACTATTATTCTACAATGTAAAAATAGTCAAATAAAATAACATCTCTTGATTGAGTAGGTGTGTCTAATCTTTGACTGGTACTGTACACACACACACACACACACACACACACACCATCAAATTTGCTAACCCTGCACAGCAGTCTCACCCTAAAGCTGTATTTTCTGGGCATGAGCTGGTGGATGATGGCTTCTCATATGGCAATGAAGTGACGTGAGGGAGTGAGAGAGGGGGAAGGGGGGGCAGGGAGAACAGCTGGGGCAGTATCTGATTCAAGACTAGAGGGAGAGATAGGGACAGGGAGAACAGCTGGGGAAGTATCTGATTCAAGACTAGAGAGAGAGAGAGGGACAGGGAGAACGGCTGGGACAGTATCTGGTTCCAGATTAGATGGAGGGAGAAAGCAAGAGAGAGAGTGGGACTGGGATAGGGTGAACAGCTGGGGCAGTTTCTAGTTCCAGACTAAAGAGAGAGAGGGAGCGAGAGAGTGGGACTGGGATAGGGTGAACAGCTGGGGCAGTTTCTGGTTCCAGACTAAAGAGAGAGAGGGAGCGAGAGAGTGGGACTGGGATAGGGTGAACAGCTGGGGCAGTTTCTGGTTCCAGACTAAAGAGAGAGAGGGAGAGAGAGAGTGGGACTGGGATAGGGAGAACAGCTGGGGCAGTTTCTGGTTCCAGACTAAAGAGAGAGAGGGAGCGGGATGAAGAGAGAGAATACTTTATATATTTATTAAAGGTTGATACCGATACCAATACCGATACCGATAATTGGAGGACCAAAAAAGCCGATACCGATTAATCAGCCAATTTTTATTAATTTTTTGTAATAATGACAATTACAACAATACTGAATGAACACTTATTTTAACTTAATATAATACATCAATAAAATCAATTTAGCCTCAAGTAAATAATGAAACATGTTCAATTTGGTTTAAATAATGCAAAAACAAAGTGTTGGAGAAGAAAGTAAAAGTGCTATATGTGCTATGTAAGAAAGCTAACGTTTCAGTTCCTTGCTCAGAACATGAGAACATATGAAAGCTGGTGCTTCCTTTTAACATGAGTCTTCAATATTCCCAGGTAAGAAGTTTTAGGTTGTAGTTAGTTATTATAGGAATTATAGGACAATTTCCCTCTATACCATTTGTATTTCATTAACCTTTGACTATTGGATGTTCTTATAGGCACTTTAGTATTGGCAGTGTAACAGTATAGCTTCCGTCCCTCTCCTCGCTCCTCCCTGGTCTCGAACCAGCAACACAACGACAACAGCCACCATCGAAGCAGCGTTACCCATGCAGAGCAAGGGGAACAACTACTAGAAGGCTCAGAGCGAGTGACGTTTGAAACGCTATTAGCGCACGCTAACTAGCTAGCCATTTTACTTCGGTTACACCAGCCTCATCTCAGGAGTTGATAGGCTTGAAGTCATAAACAGCGCAATGCTTGACGCACAACAAAGAGCTGCTGGCAAAACGCAGGAAAGTGCTGTTTGAATGAATGTTTATGCGCCTGCTTCTGCCTACCACTGCTCAGTCAGATACTTAGATACTTGTATGCTTGTATGCTCAGTCAGATTATATGCAACGCAGGACACGCTAGATAATATCTAGTAATATCATCAACCATGTGTAGTTAACTAGTGATTATGATAGATTTTTTTTATAAGATAAGTTTAATGTTAGCTAGCAACTTACCTTGGCTTACTGCATTCGCGTAACAGGCAGTCTCCTTGTGGAGTGCAACGAGAGAGAAGCAGGTCGTTATTGTGTTGTACGAGTTAACTGTAAGGTTGTAAGATTGAATCCCCTGAGCTGACAAGGTGAAAATCTGTCTTTCTGCCCCTGAACGAGGCAGTTAACCCACCGTTCCTAGGCCGTCATTGAAAATAAGACTGTGTTCTTAACTAACTTGCCTAGTTAAATAAAGGTATATATAAAAAAAATAATCGACAAATCGTCTCCCAAAAATACCGATTTCCGATTTGTTATGAAAACTTGAAATCGGCCCTAATTAATCGGCCATTCCGATTAATCGGTATATATATGTGTGTATATATATATATATATATATATATATATTAGAGGTCGACCGATTAAAAAAAAAATTATATATATATATATATATATATATATATAGGGGGGCCGCAAAGTCCCGAGGGGGCCGCAAAGTCCCGCGGCCCCCCTACAAAGTCCCGTGGTCCCCCATAGTTTTAGCTGAGCCAGCACCAGCCCCAGCCACACAGCTCTGGTGTCCCTACATCCCGCCCCCCTCCCTCGTCTCATGTTTCCTCTTCTTACATATTTACATTTTTGCCTGCCCCACCATGTAGTTTACCAGGCAATCCCTACGCCTATTGGCTACAGTATACCGAGGACCTCCAACATATAAGTTAATAGTCAACCCCAACCTGTACACCACCCTCCTAGGACAGAAAACACTCCTACCAACCTGGCACAAAAAAACAAATGCTGCACTGTTTCCTCTTCCCCTCAGAAAAGACACCCCCTCCCCACTGATGGATCAACAGTCGACACATATCTATTGGTAGCGATTGCCCCATGAATAATCCTCCATGGAGACCAGCAATACCCTTCTCTATGGGAGGCTTATACAGGGAGCGCCAACATCCTCTCAGAGAAGAGCCCGGTCTCAAACTCCCCGGCCACCCCGTTGCCCTCTGCCCACGCAGCTGGTCTTTCTGAACCACCTTCACAGCCTCTGCATACAGAGCCTTTTTATTGACTGTGGAAAAGGCCCCCAGCTCAGGAGTCTTGAACAATAATATAATTCCCTCACCTTCCTGGTACTCCCCTGCAGCGGCAGCAATGGTGAAAGGAAGTATGTCAGTGTCATTCGTAGTTTGACTGTCCTGTCTCTGCCTACTCCCCAGCAGCTCTCTGAACGAGCCCGGTAGTGCAGCTCAGACCCGGTCCATCACCTGCTGCAGCAGCCTGGTTGAATTTATGGAGAAAACTCTTCCATGTCACTGCCAGATTTCCACCCTGACTCTTCTTGCAGGTCATCCAAGTTAGTGAACCCCGCTCTCGTAAGAATGGCCCACAAATTGTCAGAGGTCAGCATTCTGGTCTGGATGAGTGGATTGTGAAACAGTGGCTCTTCCATTATCAATGCTCCTGGCTATGAAACGTCTCTGTGAACAGATAGTCTTTTTCCACATCCAAATCACAGTGTGGTGAACAGAGTAATGGCTGACATATCCAACAGGAACAAGTGCCTATCATTCCCAAGGTCCCCTGCTCTCCTCAGAACAGCCCAAGCATTGTCTCTCCAGAACACCCCCTGCTGGTACAGAAGTTTCTGTGCTGCTTGTAAATGGAAAGCTGTCACTGGACCCAATGTCCACCCGCCCTTGGCCCCCCTCATGGAAAGGGAGGTGTAACACTGCTGCACGTGTCCAGTGTTGACCAGACAAAAATAAAGCCACCAGTAACCTCCGGGTTTGCTTGACGGAACTCTGTGGGGTATCCAACACCATCAGCCCCAAGAACACTTCTAAGAACTTCATCCCTACTCTACCCCACTGTAACCCCCCAGGAAGATGAGGAGATCCTGCTCTACCCCACTGTAACCCCTCAGGAAGACGAGGAGATCCTGCTCTACCCCACTGTAGCCCCCCAGGAAGACGAGGAGATCCTGCTCTACCCCACTGTAGCCCCCCAGGAAGACGAGGAGATCCTGCTCTACCCCACTGTAGCCCCCCAGGAAGACGAGGAGATCCTGCTCTGACCCACTGTAACCCCCCAGGAAGACTAGGAGATCCTGCTCTGACCCACTATAACCCCCCAGGAAGACTAGGAGATCCTGCTCTACCCCACTGTAGCCCCCCAGGAAGACGAGGAGATCCTGCTCTACCCCACTGTAGCCCCCCAGGAAGACGAGGAGATCCTGCTCTACCCCACTGTAGCCCCCCAGGAAGACGAGGAGATCCTGCTCTGACCCACTGTAACCCCCAGGAAGACTAGGAGATCCTGCTCTGACCCACTATAACCCCCCAGGAAGACTAGGAGATCCTGCTCTACCCCACTGTAGCCCCCCAGGAAGACTAGGAGATCCTGCTCTGACCCACTGTAGCCCCCCAGGAAGACTAGGAGATCCTGCTCTGACCCATCTCCCCATAATCAGACCCTCACTCTTCTCCTAGTTCACCTTAGCTAATGCCGCCCCCTCGAACAACACTAAAGCCCTGCTAACCTCTTCTACATTTCCCTCCACTCTAACAAACACTGTTACATCATCAGCGTAAGCTGACAATGAACCCGTCTCCCCACCTACTACCCCTGAACTGACAACCCCTGCAGCCTCTCCCTCAGCCTACTACCCCTGCAGCCACTCCCTCAGTCTACTACCCCTGCAGCCTCTCCCTCAGCCTACTACCCCTGCAGCATCTCCCTCAGCCTACTACCCCTGTAGCCTCTCCCTCAGCCTACTACCCCTGCAGTCTCTCCCTCAGTCTAATACCCCTGCAGCCTCTCCCTCAGCCTACTACCCCTGCAGCCTCTCCCTCAGTCTACTACCCCTGCAGCCTCTCCCTCAGCCTACTACCCCCGCAGCCTCTCCCTCAGCCTACTACCCCTGCAGCATCTCCCTCAGCCTACTACCCCCGCAGCCTCTCCCTCAGCCTACTACCCCTGCAGCCTCTCCCTCAGCCTACTACCCCTGCAGCCACTCCCTCAGCCTACAACCCCTGCAGCCTCTCCCTCAGCCTATACATTAGTGATTATATGGCTAAACAGTAGAGCTGACCTGAGAGTGGACACCTCTGCCTAATCCCTCTCCTTACTGGGCCTGCCTGGCTCAGCCCACCCCCCACTTTTACGATAACAGAGGCCCAACAATGCAATAACCTAACCCATGATCTAAACTCACTACCCAGGCCAAACGCTTCCATGAAACAGATAGGCATGACACACTCTATCAAAAGCCTTTTCTTGATCTATCGAAATGAGTCCTAGATCCTGATCATACATCCTAGTGATATTTATCACATCTCTCAAAATAAACAAGTTGTCCATTATTGTATTTGTAATAAAAGCAGAGCAACGATACTGACCTCCAGTTTTTCGGCAGTAGTGACAGCACTGCCCGCTGGCAGCTGACTGGTAGTTCAGAACTCTCAAAGGACTGCCGGAAGACCTCTAAGAGGTCCTTCCCCAATACACCCCAGAAACCTATATTAGGTCAATGTCAGTCCATTGACCCCTGTCACATAGCCTTGGGAGAGCTGCTGCAGAGCCACTGTTAGTTCTCCCTCCAGTCCAGCAGACCCGAGCTTAGGCAACATCTGTAGAATCTCCTGAGTACACTGTGGATCAGTGTTGCTGTCACCATAGTGGTCTGAGTAGAAGTCCATAGTCATCCTCCTCATCTCCGCTGGATCCAAAGTCAGACCCTGAAGGACACCGCAGATGGAACATCTTTCTCTCCAGGTTGAAGAAGAACACACTCAGAGCATCCATTTCTGTCGGGGTAGTCATCTGTGCTCTAATAAGCACACAATTTACCTGATCCTGTAGAAAAGTCCCCCACTGCATCTGCTTAGCCCTCAACTCTCTAACCCTAAATCCTGCTGCCCAATAAGGCTATCCTCAATGCCTCTAATATACTACTCCAACTTCTGAATATTAGACCTTATCTTAGCTGTCCCATGGGCAGAGTACTACTGGCAAAACAACCTTACTTGTTTTTTCCCCACCTCCCACCATTTTTTTAGCTTCTCAAACTCAGGTTTCCTCGCTGTCCAACTCTCCTAAAAGACACCAAACCCCTCACAAAAGGAGGCATCATGCAATAATTTAGCAATAAAGTGTCAGTAAGACCTCGGACGAGGTACAACTACCAAGCTACATTCAACTGTTACCACATAGCCTAAAAAAACACTAGGCCAGATCCGGGAGCCCAGAACCCTGTTACAGCTCTCCTTACTGACATAGATCCTGATAAACCACTAGGAGCCCAGAACCCTGTTACAGATCCCCTTACTGACATAGATCCTGATAAACCGCTAGGAGCCCAGAACCCTGTTACAGATCCCCTTACTGACATAGATCCTGATAAACCGCTAGGAGCCCAGAACCCTGTTACAGATCCCCTTACTGACATAGATCCTGATAAACCGCTATGAGCCCAGAACCCTGTTACAGATCCCCTTACTGACATAGATCCTGATAAACCGCTAGGAGCCCAGAACCCTGTTACAGATCCCCTTACTGACATAGATCCTGATAAACCACTAGGAGCCCAGAACCCTGTTACAGATCCCCTTACTGACATAGATCCTGATACACCGCTAGGAGCCCAGAACCCTGTTACAGATCCCCTTACTGACAAGTCTCTGTATGTAGGCAGCAGGCTCTCTGTACTGTTTCAACATATTTGCTTGATGAGAACCTGTACTTATACTAGACCCATGACTGAGGAAATACTCCCACTCCATGCCACACACTACCTCATTACCACTATCACTGTGGGTCTCCTGTAAGAACACCACATTTCAAGTTTAGGCCTACTAAACTCATACACTACAGCCCTCCTACTTCTGTCTCTTACTAAACTCATACACTACAGTCCTCCTACTTCTGTCTCTTACTAAACTCATACACTACAGCCCTCCTACTTCTGTCTCTTATTAAACTCAAACATTACAACCCTCCTACTTCTGTCTCTTACTAAACTCATACACTACAGCCCTCCTACTTCTGTCTCTTACTAAACTCATACACTACAGCCCTCCTACTTCTGTCTCTTACTAAACTCTTACACTACAGCCCTCCTACTTCTGTCTCTTACTAAACTCATACACTACAGCACTCCTACTTCTGTCTCTTACTAAACTCTTACACTACAGCCCTCCTACTTCTGTCTCTTACTAAACTCATACACTACAGCCCTACTACTTCTGTCTCTTACAAAACTCATACACTACAGCCCTCCTACTTCTGTCTCTTACTAAACTCATACACTACAGCCTTCCTATTCCTGTCTCTTACTAAACTCATACACTACAGCCATCATATTCCTGTCTCTTCCTAAACTCATACACTACAGCCCTCCTATTCCTGTCTCTTACTAAACTCATACACTACAGCCCTCCTATTCCTGTCTCTTACTAAACTCATACACCACAGCCCTCCTATTCCTGTCTCTTACTAAACTCATACACTACAGCCCTCCTATTCCTGTCTCTTACTAAACTCATACACTACAGCCCTCCTATTCCTGTCTCTTACTAAACTCATACACTACAGCCCTCCTATTCCTGTCTCTTACTAAACTCATACACTACAGCCCTCCTATTCCTGTCTCTTACTAAACTCATACACTACAGCACTCCTACTTCTGTCTCTTACTAAACTCATACACTACAGCCCTCCTACTTCTGTCTCTTACTAAACTCATACACTAAAGCACTCCTACTTCTGTCTCTTACTAAACTCTTACACTACAGCCCTCCTACTTCTGTCTCTTACTAAACTCTTACACTACAGCCCTCCTACTTCTGTCTCTTACTAAACTCTTACACTACAGCCATCCTACTTCTGTCTCTTACTAAACTCATACAATACAGCCCTTCTACTTCTGTCTCTTACTAAACTCTTACACTACAGCCCTCCTACTTCTGTCTCTTACAAAACTCATACACTTACAGCCCTACTACTTCTGTCTCTTACAAAACTCATACACTACAGCCCTACTACTTCTGTCTCTTACTAAACTCATACACTACAGCCTTCCTATTCCTGTCTCTTACTAAACTCATACACTACAGCCATCATATTCCTGTCTCTTCCTAAACTCATACACTACAGCCCTCCTATTCCTGTCTCTTACTAAACTCATACACTACAGCCCTCCTATTCCTGTCTCTTACTAAACTCATACACTACAGCCCTCCTATTCCTGTCTCTTACTAAACTCATACACCACAGCCCTCCTATTCTTGTCTCTTACTAAACTCATACACTACAGCACTCCTATTCCTGTCTCTTACTAAACTCATACACTACAGCCCTCCTATTCCTGTCTCTTACTAAACTCATACACTACAGCCCTCCTATTCCTGTCTCTTACTAAACTCATACACTACAGCCCTCCTATTCCTGTCTCTTACTAAACTCATACACTACAGCACTCCTACTTCTGTCTCTTGCTAAACTAATACACTACAACCCTCCTACTTCTGTCTCTTACTAAACTCATACACTACAGCCCTCCTACTTCTGTCTCTTACTAAACTCATACACTACAGCCCTCCTACTTCTGTCTCTTACTAAACTCATACACTTACAGCCCTACTACTTCTGTCTCTTACAAAACTCATACACTACAGCCCTACTACTTCTGTCTCTTACTAAACTCATACACTACAGCCTTCCTATTCCTGTCTCTTCCTAAACTCATACACTACAGCCATCATATTCCTGTCTCTTCCTAAACTCATACACTACAGCCCTCCTATTCCTGTCTCTTACTAAACTCATACACTACAGCCCTCCTATTCCTGTCTCTTACTAAACTCATACACTACAGCCCTCCTATTCCTGTCTCTTACTAAACTCATACAATACAGCCATTCTACTTCTGTCTCTTACTAAACTCATACACTATAGCCCTCCTATTCCTGTCTATTACTAAACACATACACTCCAGCCTTCCTATTCCTGTCTCTTCCCCCAGTTATGTTTAAAGAGCCCACTCTTCAAGCCTCCATGAAAAGGTACAAAAAGGAAAGCAAGAAAACCAACAGAGGTAACAGACAAGGGAACTTAATTACAATGATCAGACCCATCACGATCAGACCCATCACGATCAGACCCATCATTTTTTGTTAAGTTTTCTTTTCTACCACTTTCTATCTTTTTGCTGGACTTTTCCTTTCATTACACCTGCAGCATGGCCATTCAGATGCCACACCCCTCTGACTGACTTTATCCAAAACCACTGATGTCTTAATATGACTGACTGTCGTGATAAAGTTCTCTACATCAGGAAAAAACATCCTGTATGTCAATCTTCTTACCAAATGAATCCTGCAAAAAATTGTCAACCTGCTGTAATATGTACCAGTGAACCTGATTGGGACTGAGATGCTTCATCTTCTTTTATGGGGAAATCTGACAGCTTGTCAATCTTTTCCACCCTTCCTCAGTTCTCATTGAGCAGCTCCACGGAAACCGGAGCCCGCCGGATCCCCCCCACTGCCATCCAACCCCTCCCCAATACCACCCTGCGTGTCTGTAATTTCACTGGGCACATCACCCTGCGTGTCTGTAATTTCACTGGGCACATCAATCTCCATTGTCTGTGAGACAGGCGTAACAGCCTCAAAGTCAGTGTTGCCACTGCCCTCGGTAACCACTGCCGGGAGCTCAGTCACTATCACGCCCGCCCCTGAGCTCACCACCACGGCAACCTTGGGGTCATTATCATTCAAAGTACAGGAGACGGAACCTTGCAGTTCTGATGGTTGGGGTTGAGTCTGGACCCGGGTTGGAGGTCGAGAGTAACACCTGTCTCAACCAGCCGGTTGACAAGGCATTCATCTTTTAGAAGCACAACCACTGCTTTATTCATTAGCGAAGCGGTTGAAAGATGTTCATGGCCAAGCTGTTCTCCCACAGCGAGTAGAACATCCTCCACTGTCACATTGAGCTCAGGCAGACATCTGAAGCCATGGCAGAGAGACAGGGACAGCTTCTCCATGTGAGACGCCATCCCCACTCCCACCAAACAAATGTCACCCAAGCCCATATTTATGTTTATTTATTTTCCCTCGTTACAAAAATGTATATAGACATAATATGCAGTTTGAAATGTCTTGAGTGTAATTTTTACTGTTATTTTTGTATTGTTTATTTCACTTTTGTTTATTAAAGCCCACTGAATTGAAATGAGAGAGAAACCAGAGCGTATAGGGTATAGGGTATAGGGAGCTTAATTCACTATAAATCAACACTGGTCTAACAGGGACTGGACTAGAGACTGTGGTGATGCCGGGAGTGTGTGCATGTGTGTCCAATTTCCATACGTGTGTGTGTGTGTGTGTGTGTGTGTGTGTGTGTGTGTGTGCGCGTCCGTGCTCCTGTGTGTGTGTTAGGACTGAGTGTGTTCTGAGCAGTGCAGGCAGTCTTGTGGTAAAACATTAGCTTTGTTGGGATTTGGAAAATTGTCTAAGATGAGGGAGCGCTTCTAGATGCTCCGATCAGGCTGTCTTCTTCATCTCATCCCCACCTTCCTGTTCCATATTTTTTTTTTTAAGTAACGAGACATCTCTCTGTTCTGGTCCAGTGGTTTCGTTCCGTGTCCCACTCCCTCCCCCCCTCTAGAATTAGAGAATGCACAGGCCGTATCCAATAGCTCTCCTTTAATTAGTGTTCTACGCAGAGAGAGAGAGAGAGAGAGAGAGAGAGAGAGAGAGAGAGAGAGAGAGAGAGAGAGAGAGAGAGAGAGAGAGAGAGAGAGAGAGAGAGAGAGAGAGAGAGAGAGAGAGAGAGAGAGAGAGAGAGAGAGAGAGAGAGAGACTTAGAGAGAGACTTAGAGAGAGACTTAGAGAGAGACTTAGAGAGAGACTTAGAGAGAGACGTGTAGAAATAGAGAGAGAGAGAGAGAGAGACAGAGAGAGAGAGAGAGAGAGAGAGAGACAGAGAGAGAGCGCGAACGGTGTGTAGAAATAGAGAGAGAGAGTGAGGGGGAGAGAGAGAGAGAGGGGGGGGTAGAGAGGGAGAGAGTGAGGATGGGATGGAGGTGTAGAGAGATTAAAACTAGAGATTTAATTTTCTGAAAGGGTTCAACTAATTTGCTATACTTTTATGGAGGGATTCCTTCCCTCACATACCACACTAGTTTAGTTACCCACCTAATGGAAGTCTGTGGTCTTAAACACACACAAACACAAACTCACACGAACCTACACACACGTGCACATACATGCACACACTTACACGCAGTAGGCAATCAGTGCCTTCCACCCTCTGCTGAAGATGGGGTGAATGTGCACAAATTGATATGCAAGATCATAATTGACTTTCTGGATGTGCGTTGGATTGTTATGGACCAATTTACAGTACAGCTAAGTTATTATACCCTTCATCTGTTGCTACCCCTATCCTATCCTCTCTCTCTCTCTCTCTCTCTCTGTCTCTCTCTCTCTCTCTCTCTCTCTGTCTCTCCCTCTCTCTCTCTCTCTCTCTCTCTCTCTCTCTCTCTGTCTCTCTCTCTCTCTCTCTCTCTCTCTCTCTCTCTCTCTCTCTCTCTCTCTCTCTCTCTCTCTGTCTCTCTCTCTCTCTCTCTCTCTCTCTCTCTCTCTCTCTCTCTCTCTCGTTCTCTCTCTCTCTCCCTCTCTCTCTTTCTGTGTCTCTGTCTCTCTCTCTATCTTTCTTTCTGTCCTTCTGTCTCTTTCTTTCTCTTTTTCTCTCTCTATTTTCTCTCCCGCTGTCTCTCTCTCAATTCAATTTCAATTCAATTCAATTCAAGGGGCTTTATTGGCATGGGAAACATATATTAACATTGCCAAAGCAAGTGAGGTAGATAATATACCAAAGTGATATTAACAATAAAAATGTACAGTAAAGATAGAAGTTCCAAAAGGACAAAGACATTACAAATGTTATATTATGTATATATACAGTGTTGTAACGATGTGCAAATTGTTAAAGTACAAAAGGGAAAATAAAAAAACATAAATATGGGTTGTATTTACAATTATTTTTGTTCTTCACTGGTTGCCCTTTTCTTGTTGCAAAATATCACAAATCTTGCTGCTGTGATGGCACACTGTGGTATTTCACTCAGTAGATATGGGAGTTTATCAAAATCGGGTTTGTTTTCTAATTCTTTGTGGATCTGTGTAATCTGAGGGAAATATGTGTCTCTAATATGGTGTAAGGATCTAGGTGTAGTGGGTGCGAAGTCAGGCGTTGAGAGTTCAGGGGAGTGCTATTTAATGCACTAACGGTGAACATAAGCCACCCCACGAAACACAGGGCACACACAAACCAAATGCCCCAAACACGGGGACTTGTTTGGGGCAAGCAAAACGCCACGAAATGGGAAACACGTAAACCTCATTCGTGCACACAAGTCACACAAAACAATCCCGCACAAAGAGCAGGTGGGCCGGCTGGTAAATAAAGCCCGACTAATCAGCCTAAACACAAAATAGGTGAAGCCAATCAACAGAAAGGGGGAAAAGGATCAGTGGCAGCTAGTAGGCCGGTGACGACGAGCGCCGAGCGCCACCCGAACAGGAAGGGGAGCCACCTTCGGTAGGAGTCGTGACATATGGTCATACATTTGGCAGGAGGTTAGGAAGTGCAGCTCAGTTTCCAACTCATTTTTTGGGCAGTGTGCGCATAGCCTGTCTTGTCTTGAGAGCGAGGTCTGCCTTCAGCGGCCTTTCTCAATAGCAAGGCTATGCTCACTGAGTCTGTACATAGTCAAAGATTTCCTTAATTTTGGGTCAGTCACAGTGGTCAGGTATTCTGTCGCTGTGTACTCTCTGTTTAGGGACAAATACAATTCTAGTTTGCTCTGTTTTTTTGTACATTTTTTCCAATGTGTCAAGTAATTCTCTTTTTGTTTTCTCATGATTTGGTTGGGTCTAATTGTGTTGCTGTCCTGGGGCTCTGTGGGGTGTGTTTGTGTTTGTGAACAGAGCCCCAGGAACAGCTTGCTTAGGGGACTCTTCAGGTTCATCTCTCTGTAGGTGAAGGTTGGGGAATCTTTTCCTTTAGGTGGTTGTAGAATTTAACGTCTCATTTCTGGATTTTGATAATTAGGGTTTGTTATGGAAGATTGGGGAATCGTTTCCTTCTCAATTTGGTGTTTGTCCCATTTTGTGAATTCTTGGTTGGTGAGCGGACCCCAGACCTCACAACCATAAAGGGCAATGGGTTCTATAACTGATTCAAGTATTTTTTACCCAGATCCTAATTGGAATGTTGGATTTTATGTTCCTTTTGATGGCATAGAATGCCCTTCTTGCCTTGTCTCTCAGATCGTTCACAGCTTTGTGGAAGTTACCTGTGGCTCTGATGTTTAGGCCAAGGTATGTATTGTTTTTTGTTTTTTCAGGGGCAACAGTGTCTAAATGGAATTTGTATTTGTGGTCCTGGCGACTGTACCTTTTTTGGAACACCCTTATTTTGGTCTTTTCTGAGATTTACTGCCAGGGCCCAGGTCTGACAGAATCTGTGCAGAAGATCTAGGTGCTGTTGTAGGCCCTTCTTGGTTGGTGACAGAAGCACCAGATCATCTGCAAACAGTAGACATTTGACTTCAGATTCTAGTGGGGTGAGTCTGGGTACTGCAGACTGTTCTAGTCTCCTCGCCAATTTGTTGATATGTATGTTGAAGAGGGTGGGGCTTAAGCTGCATCCCTGTCTCACCCCACGGCCCTGTGGGAAGAAATGTGTGTGCTTTTTGCCTATTTTAACCGCACACTTGTTGTTTGTGTACACAGATTTTATAATGTCATATATTTTTCCCCACACACCACTTTCCATCAATTTGTATAGCAGACCCTCATGCCATATTGAGTTTAAGGCTTTTTTTAAATCAACAAAGCACGAGAAGACGTTGCCTTTGTTTTGGTTTGTTTGGTTGTCAATTAGGGTATGCAAGGTGCATACATGGTCTGTTGTACAATAATTTGGGAAGAAGCCAATTTGACATTTGCTCAGTACATTGTTTTCACTGAGGAAATGTACAAGTCTGCTGTTAATGATAATACGAATGATTTTCCCAAGGTTGCTGTTGACACATCCCACGGTAGTTATTGTGGTCAAATTTGTCTCCGCTTTTGATCAGTCCTTGGTTCCAGATATTGGGGAAGATGATGTTAAATACTTTTAGTATAGCCAATTGGAATTTGTTGTCTGTATATTTGATCATTTCATTGAGGATACTTCAACACCACAGGCCTTTTTTGGGGTTGGAGGGATTTTATTTTGTCCTGTAGTTCATTCAAGGTAATTGGAGAATCCAGTGGGTTCTGGTTTTCTCTCTCCCTGTCTCTCTCTCTCTCTGTCTCACTCTTTCTCGCTCATGTTGTAACAGTAATAATCTGCTACTGTATTTTTGTGTGTTATCTGTGATGGTTTTGTTTGTCTTGTGTAGTTTCTTAATCATTGTACCTTTACTGTATGTGTAAACATGTACACGCAGGGCCCAGCTGTAAAAGAGACCTTGGTCTCAGTCTGTGTTCCTTGTTGAAATAAAGGTAGAATAATAATCCAGTACATTGGCACTTTGTGAGGCTATTCACCAAATCCCAATGATAGAGAAAGGAAAGGGAAAATGATCCCAGGAACCTGCAGAGTTACATGAGCCAGAGTTACCTGCTTGCTTTGGTGTTGCTGTGATCTGTGGCTGTAGCTCAAGTTACGTTAGATGCACTCACCATCTCCCAGTACAGATCCCAGTACAGATCCCAGCACAGATCCCAGAATAGATCCCAGAATAGATCCCAGGACAGATCCCAGGACAGATCCCAGAACAGATCCCAGTACAGATCCCAGAACAGATCCCAGAACAGATCCCAGTACAGATCCCAGAACAGATCCCAGTACAGATCCCTTATGACCTTAAGAGTCTACAGAGTATGTTATTGTCCTTCACTCTATCCTCCCAATGACAAGACTTGTTATTGTTAAAACCTTGACAAGTTATATAGTATAATCAGTCTCAAGGACAACAGCAAACCTTTCTATTGGGTCAAATCGTCACCTAAACTTAGATAAACAAACAGACTCATTATGGGTAGCCTTCAGTCCCAAGGTAAACTGGCTGCTTGTCTTTCCTTGTTAACAACCTCTCCTCCTTCCCTTCCTATTTTATTCTCCCTCTACCTTCTCCCCTCCCCTTCTCCTTCCCCCTCTCTGCTGAGGGTCGTTGGGGTTGGTAATGCAGATTGCCCGTTAAACAAATGGCTAATGGCTTCAGTTACAACGCTGGGCACACACACACACGCACGCACACATACACACACACACACGCACCACGTTTGGGATTGGGAGTCACGATTCCTATCCCGAAAAGCAATTACACTGCTCCTCTCAATCCGGTGCTACCATCAGGGGCAAGATCGTTTTGCATCAGAAAGAGGCGTTATATATGGCTGTGTGTGTGCGTGTTTGTGTGCATGTGTGTGTTTGTGTGTGTCTGAGTAAATGATGTACACCTTTCCTCCTGTCGCACTAATCATCAACCCTAGTCACCGACCCAGGCCACCCAAAAGAGAAACCAGAAACAGTCTCTCTCTGCTCCCCCCGCCACCTTCTCTCTTCCCCTATCTCTCATCAGCCTCGCACTTCCTCCCTCTCTCCCTCTCTCCTCTCCCTCTCTCCTCTCTCTCTCTCTCTCTCCCTCTCTCCTCTCTCCCCCAGTCCCCTCTCTCTCTTCTCTCCCTCTCTATCCTCTCTCCCATTCTCCTCTCTTTCTCTCCATCTCTCTCCTCTCTCTCTCTCTCTTTCTCCATTCTTTCTTACACACCTATACATTTTCTCTCATCACCAAATGTTCCCTGTACACCTCCCCTCCTCTCCTCCCTCTCTCCTCTGGGTTGGGGCCTATTAATGTCCTGTGAATTTACTGCTCTGACAGGGTTGCCATCTCCTTTGGGTGTCACAGATCCTCAAATGGGTCCGCAATTTACTGTCAACAGGCAGTCTGCTTGTCAGTGGGGGGGTTAAATTTCCCACAACCTTTCTCTCTCTCCTTCCCTCTTGCTCTTTCTCTCCCTCTCCAACTTTTCTTTCTTCTCACTCGCTCTCTCAATTCAATTAAATTCAAAGGAATGTATTGGCATGGGACACGTTTACATTTCCAAAGCAAGTGAAATAGATAATAAACAAAAGTTAAATAAACAATAACAAATTAACAGTACATATTACACTCCAAAGGAATAGAGACATTTCAAATGTCATATTATGTATATATACAGTATTGTAACGATGTGCAAATACTTAAATTAAAAAAGGGGAAATAAATAAACATAAATATGGGTTGTATTTACAATGGTGTTTGTTCTTCACTGGTTGTCCTTTTCTTGTGGCAACAGGTCACACATCTTGCTGCTGTGATGGACACGGTGGTATTTTACCCAGTAGTTATGGGAGTTTATCAGAACTGGGTTTGCTTTTGAATTCTTTGTGGATCTGTGTAATCTGAGGGAAATATGTGTCTCTAATATGGTCATATATTTGTACATTTGTCAGGAAGTTAGGAAGTGTAGCTCAGTTTCCATCTCATTTTTTGGGCAGTGTGCACATAGCCTGTCTTCTCTTGAGAGCCAGGTCTGCCTACAGAAGCCTCTCTCAATAGCAAGGCTATGCTCACTGAATCTGTACATAGTCAAAGCTTACCTTAAGTTTGGGTCAGTCACAGTGGTCAGGTATTCTGCCGCTGTGTACTCTCTGTTTAGGGCCAAATAGCATTCTAGTTTGCTCAGTTTTGGGTAAATTTTTTCCAATGTGTCATATAATTATCTTTTTGTTTTCTCATGATTTGTTTGTGTCTAATTGTGTTGCTCTGCTGGGCCTCTGTGGGGTCTGTTTGTGTTTGGGAACAGAGCCCCAGGACCAGCTTGCTTAGGGGACTCTTCTCCAGGTTTATCTCTCTGTAGGTGATGCCTTTGTTATGGAAGGTTTGGGAGTCACTTCCTTTTAGGTGGTTGTAGAATTTAACAGCTCTTTTTCTGGATTTTGATAATTAGTGGGTATCGGCTTAATTCTGCTCTGCATGCATTATTTGGTGTTTTACGTTGTACACATGGGATGTTTCTGCAGACAGAATCTCAATCTGGTGTTTGTCCCATTTTGTGAATTCTTGGTTGGTGAGCCAGACCTCACAACCATAAAGGGCAATGGGTTCTATAATTGATTCAAGTATTTTTAGCCAGATCCTAATTGGGATGTTGAATTTTATGTTCCTTTTGATGGCATAGATGGCCCTTCTTTCCTTGTCTCTCAGATCATTCACAGCTTTCTGGAAGTTACCTGTGGTGCTGATGTTTAGGCCGAGGTACAGTATATCTTGTTTTTGTTGTGCTCTAGGGTAACTGTGTCTCGATAGAATTTGACTTCAGATTCTAGTAGGGTGAGGCCGGGTGCTGCAGACTGTTCTAGTACCCTCTCCAGTTCGTTGATATATATGTTGAGAGAGCGTGGGGCTTAAGCTGCATCCCTGTCTCACCCCACGGCCCTGTGGAAAGGAATGTGTGTTTTGCCAGTGAAGTAGATAATAAAGAAAAGTGAAAAAAACTATGAGAAATGATCTCTCTCTCTTTTTCTTTGCATCCTTCCTTCTCTCCCTCCTGGGGATAAACAGACCATGAAGCAGAGCATACTGCTGAAGCCGTTTCGCTCCCAAGCAGTCCACCGTCTCTGTTTGTGTTGTTTCTGTCTCTCCTCCTGTTCCCTCTATCCTTGCACTCATCTCCTTTGGCGCCCCCCCCCAACCCTCTCTCGCTCTCTCTAAAGTTGCGTTAGTTGCCCAACACTACTCACATCAATCCCACAATCCCTAGCGTGCGATATAACATGTGAGCCCTTTTACAGAATCTTCCACTTCTAGCATTTTTTTCTTCTTTTTGTCTTCCAAATGCTTGTTGTGCCCAAGAGGCTCTGATAGGTTCCAGGTCATATGAGGGAGCCACATGGCAATAGAAGGAATATGTTTCCTATATCTTACACAACACTCATATACTGCACACAGTACACACAGTTGTCGGAAGTTTACATACACTTAGGTTGCAGTCATTAAAACTCGTTTTTCAACCACTCCACACATTTCTCGTCACAAAGCCCTGACCTCAATCCTATAGAAAATGTGTGGGCAGAACTGAAAAAGCGTGTTTGAGCAAGGATGCCTACAAACCTGACTCAGTTACACCAGCTCTGACAGGAGGATTGGGCATGAGACAAGCTAAACAGAGTTATCTTCTCTGATTAGCACTGGCAGTATTTCCAAATCTGATGTCTACAAATGAACTGTTTACTTTATTTGCTTATAGGGTGGCAAATAATTAACTCCATCGTCAAGGTCAAAGGGTAAATGCTTAATGTTAACTTCAATCATGTCCCATATTCTCACTCTTGTATCATTTATTTTCAGTTAGACTAACATGGAAGAGGATTAGTGTTAGTGAAAGATGTGAAAGTCAATCTGTTTACTGACATAGTGCTCCAAATCCCTTCAGGCCCATGAAAGAGTAACAAGACAATAAACTTTTTATTTCAATATTTGTATTTAGTTTTTTCACTCTTTCTCTCGCTCTTTCTCTTTTCTCATTTTTTTCTCTCTCTCATCTCTATTTCTTTTTTTCTCTCTCCTCTGCTTTCCATACATGCCCTTTTAACTTGCTTTCTGTGAAATCCACTCGGAAAGCTCTGTCTACTCTATACACTTTATCCCAAAGATTAGAAGGGATTTGTCCCTGTGTCAGCGCAGATTGGAGGGAGGCAGAGAAGAATAGGACTGAAGGAGGGAGTAGTAGAGGTGGTAGAGGTGGATAGGACTGAAGGAGGGAGTTGTAGAGGTGAATAGGACTGAAGGAGGGAGTAGTAGAGGTGGATAGGACTGAAGGAGGGAGTAGTAGGGGTGGTAGAGGTGGATAGGACTGAAGGAGGGAGTAGTAGAGGTGGATAGGACTGAAGGAGGGAGTAGTAGAGGTGGATAGGTCTGAAGGAGGGAGTAGTAGAGGTGGATAGGACTGAATGAGGGAGTAGTAGAGGTGGATAGGACTAAAGGAGGGAGTAGTAGAGGTGGATAGGACTAAAGGAGGGAGTAGTAGAGGTGGATAGGACTAAAGGAGGGAGTAGTAGAGGTTGTCACGAACCGGCTCAAAGCCCATAACAAAGGGAGACAACGTGGAGATAAGGAGTAACAAAATATATATTTATTAACTAAAGCAACTAAGGAAAATATACAATGGTGTGTGTAATCAGTAATCAGTAGTGTAAGGGAGTGTTTTGCATGCATGAATGTGATAATGCAGGGTGTTGAAAGGTGCCAAAGCAAACAAACAAAAGGCCACCAAGAACCACAACACAATCTACAAAGGTGTCTGCATGGAGAGAGTCTCCTCCATGAATGTGGAAGAGGTCTATTTATCCTGGGAGACACCTGGCCCAGGTGTTTCCCATGAAGCTGATGACCCTCCCGACTCCACCCACTGGCATCCTAATAAGGAAACAAGAACAAATACAGAATACGGCAGACAGAGTGGGAGGGTCATCACATAGAGGTGGATAGGACTAAAGGAGGGAGTAGTAGAGGTGGATAGGTCTGAAGGAGGAAGTAGTAGAGGTGGATAGGACTAAAGGAGGGAGTAGTAGAGGTGGATAGGTCTGAAGGAGGGAGTAGTAGAGGTGGATAGGACTAAAGGAGGGAGTAGTAGAGGTGGATAGGACTAAAGGAGGGAGTAGTAGAGGTGGATAGGACTAAAGGAGGGAGTAGTAGAGGTGGATAGGACTAAAGGAGGGAGTAGTAGAGGTGGATAGGACTAAAGGAGGGAGTAGTAGAGGTGGATAGAACTGAAGGAGGGAGTAGTTGAGGTGGTAGAGGTGGATAGGACTGAAGGAGGGAGTAGTAGAGGTGGATAGGACTGAAGGAAGGAGTAGTCTAGGTGGTAGAGGTGGATAGGACTGAATGAGGGAGTAGTAGAAGTGGATAGGACTGAATGAGGGAGTAGTAGAGGTGGATAGGACTGAATGAGGGAGTAGTAGAAGTAGATAGGACTGAATGAGGGAGTAGTAGAGGTGGATAGGACTGAATGAGGGAGTAGTAGAAGTAGATAGGACTGAATGAGGGAGTAGTAGAGGTGGTAGAGGTGGATAGGTCTGAAGGAGGGAGTAGTAGAAGTAGATAGGACTGAATGAGGGAGTAGTAGAGGTGGTAGAGGTGGATAGGTCTGAAGGAGGGAGTAGTAGAAGTTGATAGGTCTGAAGGAGGGAGTAGTAGAGGTGGATAGGACTGAAGGAGGGAGTAGTAGAGGTGGATAGGACTGAATGAGGGAGTAGTAGAAGTAGATAGGACTGAATGAGGGAGTAGTAGAGGTGGTAGAGGTGGATAGGTCTGAAGGAGGGAGTAGTAGAAGTTGATAGGTCTGAAGGAGGGAGTAGTAGAGGTGGATAGGACTGAAGGAGGGAGTAGTAGAGGTGGATAGGACTGAAGGAGGGAGTAGTAGAGGTGGATTGGTCTGAAGGAGGGAGTAGTAGAGGTGGTAACGTGGAAGGAGGGAGTAGTAGAGGTGGATAGGACTGAAGGAGGGAGTAGTAGAGGTGGATAGGTCTGAAGGAGGGAGTAGTAGAGGTGGTAGAGGTTTATAGGTCTGAAGGAGGGAGTAGTAGAGGTAGATAGGACTGAATGAGGGAGTAGTAGAGGTGGATAGGTCTGAAGGAGGGAGTAGTAGAGGTGGTAACGTGGAAGGAGGGAGTAGTAGAGGTGGATAGGACTGAAGGAGGGGGTTGTAGAGATGGATAGGTCTGAAGGATAGAGTAGGTAAGGTGGTAGAGGTGGATAGGACTGAAAGAGGGAGTAGTAGAGGTGGATAGGTCTGAAGGAGGGAGTAGTAGAGGTGGTAACGTGGAAGGAGGGAGTAGTACAGGTGGATAGGACTGAAGGAGGGGGTTGTAGAGATGGATAGGTCTGAAGGATGGAGTAGGTAAGGTGGTAGAGGTGGATATGACTGAAAGAGGGAGTAGTAGAGGTGGATAGGTCTGAAGGAGGGAGTAGTAGAGGTGGTAACGTGGAAGGAGGGAGTAGTACAGGTGGATAGGTCTGAAGGAGGGAGTAGTAGAGGTGGTAGAGGTTTATAGGTCTGAAGGAGGGAGTAGTAGAGGTGGATAGGACTGAAAGAGGGAGTAGTAGAGGTAGATAGGACTGAATGAGGGAGTAGTAGAGGTGGTAGAGGTGGATAGGACTGAAAGAGGGAGTAGTAGAGGTGGATAGGTCTGAAGGAGGGAGTAGTAGAGGTGGTAACGTGGAAGGAGGGAGTAGTAGAGGTGGATAGGACTGAAGGAGGGAGTAGTAGAGGTGGTAACGTGGAAGGAGGGAGTAGTAGAGGTGGTAGAGGTTTATAGGACTGAAGGAGGGAGTAGTAGAGGTAGATAGGACTGAATGAGGGAGTAGTAGAGGTAGATAGGACTGAATGAGGGAGTAGTAGAGGTGGATAGGTCTGAAGGAGGGAGTAGTAGATGTGGTAACGTGGAAGGAGGGAGTAGTAGAGGTGGATAGGACTGAAAGAGGGAGTAGTAGAGGTGGATAGGTCTGAAGGAGGGAGTAGTAGAGGTGGTAACGTGGAAGGAGGGAGTAGTAGAGGTGGATAGGACTGAAGGAGGGGGTTGTAGAGATGGATAGGTCTGAAGGATGGAGTAGGTAAGGTGGTAGAGGTGGATAGGACTGAAAGAGGGAGTAGTAGAGGTGGATAGGTCTGAAGGAGGGAGTAGTAGAGGTGGTAACGTGGAAGGAGGGAGTAGTACAGGTGGATAGGTCTGAAGGAGAGAGTAGTAGAGGTGGTAGAGGTTTATAGGTCTGAAGGAGGGAGTAGTAGAGGTGGTAGAGGTGGATTGGACTGAATGAGGGAGTAGTAGAGGTGGATAGGACTGAATGAGGGAGTAATAGAGGTGGATAGGACTGAAGGAGGAAGTAGTAGAGGTGGTAGAGGTGGATAGTACTGAATGAGGGAGTAGTAGAGGTAGATAGGACTGAAGGAGGGAGTAGTAGAGGGGGATAGGACTGAATGAGGGAGTAGTAGAGTTGTATAGTACTGAAGGAGGTAGTAGTAGACGTGGATAGGTCTGAATGAGGGAGTAGTAGAGGTGGTAGAGGTGGATAGGTCTGAAGGAGGGAGTTGTAGAAGTGGATAGGTCTGATTGAGGGAGATAGTAGAGGTGGATAGGATTGAAGGAGGGAATAGTAGAGGTGGATAGGACTGAAGGAGGGAGTAGTAGAGGTGATAGAGGTGGATAGGTCTGAAGGAGGGGGCAGTAAAGGTAGATAGGACTGAATGAGGGAGTAGTAGAGGGTGATAGGTCTGAAGGAGGGAGTAGTAGAGGTGGTAGAGGTGGATAGGTCTGAAGGAGGGAATAGTAGAGGTGGTAGAGATGGATAGGACTGAATGAGGGAGTAGTAGAGATGGATAGGACTGAATGAGGGAGTAGTAGAGATGGATAGGACTGCATGAGGGAGTAGTAGAGGTGGATAGGACTTAAGAAGGGAGTAGTAGAGGTGGTACAGGTGGATAGGACTGAAGGCGGGACTGGTAGGGGTGGTAGAGGTGGATAGGACTGAAGGAGGTAGTAATAGACATAGATAGGACTGAATGAGGGAGTAGTAGAGGTGGATAGGACTTAAGGAGGGAGTAGTAGGGGTGGTAGAGGTGGATAGGTCTGAGGGAGGGAGTAGTAGAGGTGGTTGAGATGGATAGGACTGAATGAGGGAGTAGTAGAGGTGGATAGGACTGAAGAAGGGAGTAGTAGATGTGGTACAGGTGGATAGGACTGAATGAGGGAGTAGTAGAGGTGGATAGGACTGAATGAGGGAGTAGTAGAGGTTGATTGCTCTGAAGGAGGGAGAAGTAGATTGTGGATAGGACTGAAGGAGGAAGTAGTGGAGATGGATAGGTCTGAAGGAGGGAGTAGTGGAGGTGGATAGGACTGAATGAGGGAGTAGTAGAGGTTGATTGCTCTGAAGGAGGGAGAAGTAGATTGTGGATAGGACTGAAGGATGGAGTTGTAGAGGTGGTAGAGGTGGATAGGACTGAAGGAGAGATTAGTAGAGGTGGATAGGACTGAAGGAGGGAGTAGTAGAGGTGGATAGGACTTAAGGAGGGAGTAGTGGGGGTGGTAGAGGTGGATAGGTCTGAGGGAGGGAGTAGTAGAGGTGGTATAGGTGGATAGGACTGAATGAGAGTGTAGTAGAGGTGGATAGGACTTAAGGAGGGAGTAGTAGGGGTGGTAGAGGTGGATAGGTCTGAAGTGGGGAGTAGTGGAGGTGGATAGCTCTGAAGGAGGGAGTAGTAGAGGTGGTAGAGGTGGATAAGACTGAAGGAGGGAGTTGTAGAGGTGAATAGGACTGAATGAGGGAGTAGTAGAGGTGGATAGGTCTGAAGGAGGGAGTAGTGGAGGTGGATAGGACTGAATGAGGGAGTAGTAGAGGTGGATAGCTCTGAAGGAGGGAGTAATAGACGTAGATAGGACTGAATGAGGGAGTAGTAGAGGTGGATAGCTCTGAAGGAGGGAGTATTAGAGGTGGTAGAGGTGGATAAGACTGAAGGAGAAGTAGAGGTGGTAGAGGTGGATAGGACTGAATGAGGGAGTAGTAGAGGTGGATTAGACTGAATGGGGAGTACTTGAGGTGGATAGGACTGATCGAGGGAGTAATAGACGTAGATAGGACTGAATGAGGGAGTAGTAGAGGTGGATAGGACTGAATGAGGGAGTAGTAGAGGTGGATAGGACTGAATGAGGGAGTAGTAGAGGTGGATAGCTCTGAAGGAGGGAGTATTAGAGGTGGTAGAGGTGGATAAGACTGAAGGAGTAGTAGAGGTGGTAGAGGTGGATAGGACTGAATGAGGGAGTAGTAGAGGTGGATAGGACTGAATGAGGGAGTACTTGAGGTGGATAGGTCTGAAGGAGGGAATAGTAGAGGTAGATAGGGCTGAAGGAGAGAGTTGTAGAGGTGGATAGGACTGAATGAGGGAGTAGTAGAGGTGGATAGGACTGAATGAGGGAGTAGTTGGGGTGGATAGGTCTGAAGGAGGGAATAGTAGAGGTAGATAGGGCTGAAGGAGAGAGTTCTAGAGGTGGATAGGTCTGAAGTAGGGAGTAGTAGAGGTGGTCGAGATGGATAGGACTGAATGAGGGAGTAGTATAGTTGATTTGGACTGATTGATGGAGTGGTAGAGGTGGATCGGACTGAATGAGGGAGTAGGGATTTGTAGCTTGAAGAACACTCAACAATGTTGAGAGTATGTATTATGGAATCATGAGGAATAGCCTACTACACCTAACTCAGCATGTACTCTTACACAGACATAATAGGTTTGAATAAAGTTTAAAGATTAATATAGATGACTAGGTTGACACTGATAGGTTGGAGTTTAACTAACCTCTGAGTGTTTCTGAAGCCTCTTAGCCCAAGGTGTGTGTGGGGGGGGGTATGTCAGTCATGGTTAGTGGGATCTGACATGTCATCCCGACGTCCCACTTCGGTCTGTCCTAGTTCCAGGTCACCGCCAGTGTCTGCAAGACTCCGAGACAAGACTCCCAGCCTGAAGACCAGAGAGGAAGATGAAATGTGAATAAAGAACTTAGAACCTGTTCATGGAACACATTTAGATTGAACTATTTAGTCATGTTCAACTCTATAGGCACATCACAGTGGCTTTGTGAGATGGTAGTAAAGGTCTTCACTGTATGTATGGTTTGGTAAGACAGATCAGCTTCCTGGTTCTGGGATTCAGACACACACTACATCACCCGTTTATTTGAATGCTTAATTAAAAGTTGAGAACAGTGGGTCTTTTCCAACGCTAAGTGATTGGCCACTGCAGAGTCAGTTTTACTAGGTGTGTAGATTGTGTGTGCGTTTGTGTACACTACAGGCCTGGCTGTTCACGTCATAACTACAGTATCAGTTTCACTAATTACACACATACTTCAGGGATAAGGCTGCTGTTGTAAAACCTGAAGCAAATACTGCCTAATCCAAAGATAGGGTGTATGTGTGTGAATGTCTGTCTGTCTGTCTGTCTGTCTGTCTGTCTGTCTGTGTGTGTATGTGTGTGTGTGTCTATCTGTCTATCTGTCTGTCTATCTGTCTATCTGTCTGTCTGTCTATCTGTCTATCTGTCTATATGTCTGTCTATCTGTCTATCTGTCTATCTGTCTATCTGTCTATCTGTCTATCTGTCTATCTGTCTGTCTGTCTGTCTGTCTGTCTGTCTGTCTGTCTGTCTGTCTGTCTGTGTGTTGTCCTCCTCTTTCCTGTATTATTAAGCCAATATGACTGTTAACTAACAGAGCTAATGGGGTGGGCATGCACGTGACTATATGTCAACTAACTGAGAGATAATGGGGTGGGCATGCACGTGACTATATGTCAACTAACTGAGAGATAATGGGGTGGGCATGCACGTGACTATATGTTAAGTAACTGAGAGATAATGGGGTGGGCATGCACGTGACTATATGTCAACTAACTGAGAGATAATGGGGTGGGCATGCACGTGACTATATGTTAAGTAACTGAGAGATAATGGGGTGGGCATGCACGTGACTATATGTTAAGTAACTGAGAGATAATGGGGTGGGCATGCACGTGACTATATGTCAACTAACTGAGAGATAATGTGGTGGGCATGCACGTGACTATATGTTAAGTAACTGAGAGATAATGGGGTGGGCATGCACGTGACTATATGTTAAGTAACTGAGAGATAATGGGGTGGGCATGCACATGACTATATGTCAACTAACTGAGAGATAATGGGGTGGGCATGCACGTGACTATATGTCAACTAACTGAGAGATAATGGGGTGGGCATGCACGTGACTATATGTCAACTAACTGAGAGATAATGGGGTGGGCATGCACGTGACTATATGTTAAGTAACTGAGAGATAATGGGGTGGGCATGCACGTGACTATATGTCAACTAACTGAGAGATAATGGGGTGGGCATGCACGTGACTATATGTCAACTAACTGAGAGATAATGGGGTGGGCATGCACGTGACTATATGTTAAGTAACTGAGAGATAATGGGGTGGGCATGCACGTGACTATATGTCAACTAACTGAGAGATAATGTGGTGGGCATGCACGTGACTATATGTTAAGTAACTGAGAGATAATGGGGTGGGCATGCACATGACTATACAGTTGAAGTCTGAGGTTTACATACACCTTAGCCAATTACATTTAAACTCAGTTTTTCACAATTCCTGACATTTAGTCCTAGTAAAAATTCCCTGTCTTAGGTCAGTTAGGATCACCACTTTATTTTAAGAATGTGAAATGTCAGAATAATAGTAGCGAGAATGATTTATTTCGGCTTTTATTTCTTTCATCACATTCCCAGTGGGTCAGAAGTTTACATACACTCAATTAGTATTTGGTAGCATTGCCTTTAAATTGTTTAACTTGGGTCAAACGTTTTGGGTAGCGTTCCACAAGCTTCCCACAATAAGTTGGGTGAATTTTGGCCCATTCCTTCTGACAGAGCTGGTGTAACTGAGTCAGGTTTGGAAATGATGACTTGGAAACAGGCCACTAGGGGCAACATTGGGGGCTGTTACCTTCAAATTGGTTTCGGTTTTGCCAGGGCAGTGCGGATGTGGATGGCGGATGCACGCAAGCATCTGTCTCTGATTCCAAAGGTTGCATGTTTGAATCCAGAGATAGAAAGTTGTTTTGGATATTTTAGTTAACCCTTACCTTAACCAATCAGAGTTAATGCCTGAACTTAACCCTAACCTTAACACTTAACCTTAAACACTTAGACATTTGAAGTTTGGAACAACTTCAAAATGTTATGTTTGAGAAATATGGATGACTGTGAGACTGTGAGAGCTGGTAGTGTATGACAACACCCTTCTACACCTGCATTGCTTGCTGTTTGGGGTTTTAGGCAGGGTTTCTGTACAGCACTTTGTGACATCAGCTGATGTTAGAAGGGCTATATAAATACATTTGATTGATTAGAGGGGCATAATCACAATCTGGGTCGCACGCACGCACACACACACACACACACACACACACACACACACACACACACACACACACACACACACAC